>NC_136509.1:70081383-70321383 GCF_053919585.1 Euprymna scolopes
ATATATATATAATGTATATAAAATATATTATATAAGAATATTATGTAGGTATATAATAATTATGCCACCTCCTTTAAGAAACTCGTTTCTTATCCTTGAGCACTCTCAGTTGAAATAAAAAGTCGGTCAATTTAACTCTTATACGCAGATCATTATATAATGATTAGATCACTCTGACTGACGTTAAAACACATCTTAAAAAATGTTTTAATTTCAACAGCATTTCTCGCGATTTACGGTAGCTGAATGGATTAGGTCCTTGATATTTAAACCAGGGATAGCTTCTGTTGCCAGGTTCGAATCTATTGACTGGTGCTATTCATGGCACCCTGCACTGATGATTCCCAAAATGATAAAAATTGGTTATAAAATGTGTACCTATTGAAAATTTAATTGTGAAATATATAATGTTTTAGATATGTAAATCTGTTTAATGTATTGATTGGTTAAATATATTAACTTGTTGAAATTGCTCTTTATTTTTTATTCAGCTTTTATAAAATTCGAGTCGGCGTTAAATGACCGAAATTGGGTTGATATGCCATAAAACAAATTAACCAACCAACCAACTTATCTACTTCTACTAATTGAATTAATCTTCGCCAGTTGTAGGTCTCTGTTGACAGAAATACCATATTCACTGCTGGAACTTTGTTACATGGTATATTTTTTCTCTAGTGACTTCGTATTCAATGCAACAATGTTTACCAATAAATCTTTATTGTATAGCAGACTTTTCTCAAACAACCCTGTTTTTAATACTGATCTTTATCACTCAATGATCTTAGTCCTTCGAATGCTAAAACGCCTTCTGTTGATTAACATTAAGCTAATCTTTTATGGATAACAAAGCACCCCGGCACACGTGGTTTACATATATTAAATACTCTTATTCCAACATGTAGTTTCTCGCATCTAGATTTTGTACATTAAACAAAGGCTCTTTTATGATGGTGAAAAGTTAAGACTGTTTCTACTACTTGATCCAGGTTCTGGACCATCACGTCTGCCACAGGAACAACAATTAAAATGAAAATATTGATGTCCACCTCGATTTTTCTGTCATCTTCATTCTCATTGTATCTTGTTATTGTCTTGTTTTTTAAATGGGTTGGCGTCCACAAATGAAACTTACTAACACCTATAAATATCACCAATACTTATCATGTACTCGTCTAATCTAGCAAATAGCTGCTCGTATATTATGTAGAAATAGTTATGTTTATAAATTTGGATGTTGAGAAACCCCTCTTAAAATAATTAACCAATTATTATGAATTTTGGAACATAGCTATTATACGTGAGAGTTGGTAATATCGCCTATATTGAGTTTAATTTAGTTTTATAGAAGAGAGCCCTTTGTAAAAATTCAGATACTTCCTATATTAATAAAAGTTTAAGCATAAATATCAGACATCGATTAATAAATATTTCTTAAATTTCAGTTTCTTTTGAGCATTTTAAAGGTTTAAGAAAGGAGCATAAAATGAACACCTCTCATTTGGAAATTACGATATTTCAAATTTGCATTAAATCTGATCCATAGTTATCAAACACAAATCAAGCAATATTCCCTAAATTTCAATTTCGTCAAGAACCCTTTAAGCTTAAGCCTTAAATTCTAGACATCTTCTAACAATATATTATTTTAATTGGAATTCATTGAGATGAGCATTATTTATTAATTTTATTTATTGAGGACTATTATCCTCATCTTTTCTTAGTTGTTTCACGACATTTCGATCAACTATTCCTCTGGCCTTCATCAGGTGGTAACCGCGACGGATAGGAACTCTGAATCTCCTGACTGCATTCACTGCCATTACTGCCTTCCATAGTTGTTGTCGTCTCACCATGTTTTTGGCCAAGTAACCCTCTGGCCGGCTTTGGGAAGGATTGAAACCGCTACTTGGCGAAAATGTGGTGAGACGACAATAACTATGGAAGGCAGTAATCGCAGTGAATGCAGTCAAGGGATTCAGAGTTCCTATCCGTCGTGGAAGGCCACAGAAATAGTTGGCCGAAACGTCATGAAACAGCTAAGAAAAGATGAGGATAATAATCTGCAATAAATGAAATTAATTTTCTAACAAATAGCAAAAACTCTAATCGTGTCCTTTTTTATTCTACTCAACAAACTATATAAGAAACTGAGAAATATTTTATAACAAAATAATACAATCGGTTCCTTCCTCGAAAAGAAAAAATTCCTCGATGATGATACACCTAAACAAGATGATATTAATGCAGATGTGCACCAGGGGTCGATCCTTGGATCTTTATTATTCCTAATATTCATAAATGACCTACCTAATAAAATTGTGTCTGAGGTGGGTATATTTGTTAATGAAACTACGTTCTAGAATAGATATGAAAAAAAAATATATATCCAAGGCAATGGCAGAAGCTTATTCTTGAGGAGTTCGACAAAATACACCTGAAGAAGGTTGGAGGTTACATCAACCAAAACGTTGTGAAAATAGGACTCAAGATGAGAACAGTAGTCCGAAGAATGCAAATAATACAAATAATCAATTCTTATCTAAAAAAAAATCGTAAATATAAGAAATAGTACATGGTTAGAAAGTTAGGCTTTATAAAAGTGATGCCTTCATTCCTTTTATGATATATCAGCACTTCAGTGGGTTATTCAATATCACCCTAAAGTGAAAAATAGCATAATTTTGTTCTTTTATTAAGAGAAATGTATTATTCCTTATTAAAAGTTAAATTCTTATTAATCAGAATAATATTTTTTGGAACGACTTGATTCTGTTGTTGAGATTGGATTTTCTGAATTTTTCTAGAATGACATACTTAAAAGGAAAAAAAACACATGAAGGTTGCGAAAATCTGTAAATGAAAGTGATGTTACGGAACCAACTGAATTCGAACTTAATACGCTTAGGTTTTCAGTCTGCATATTATATATTTTATCACTGCCAAATCCCACGTTGTTGATTAAAGACCTTCTTAACATGCAAGAGAGAGTTACAATTTGAAAGTGGGCAGAATGTATTTTACTGTGGTTCAAAATTCTAGTACCGATTATGGTGGAATAAAATAGAATCAAACCTAGAATACATTATTGCAGCTTTTGAAATCGCTTCCAGTCTTAGATCGCCCTCACATGATGAAAGTTTTCAATATAAAACATCATGCGTGAAACAAAAAAGAAGCTAAAAAAACTTGTAGATGAAACGACCTCACCTCTAAGAAAGCCATGGTCAAATAGTTAGTGTCGCTTTTCTTTTTTAATCTTTTTCCTTTTCTAACTTATGGCCCCTCAATTACTTGAAGAATAAATTGTTATTTGTTTTATTTTGTTTTTGATTTTTTTTTGTATTTTTCTAGGGATATTTGAATATTAATTGGTTTTGTGATGCTGGTGGTCAGGTAATGTTTTTTCAATTTTCAGATTTCTACAAAGGTTCTTCCTTTTGCCAAGAAAAACACTGACGGCATTCGTTTTCCAGTGGCTGAACAAAGCCATAAATTATCTGACACCTTTTTTAGCGGATTCGGCTTTTTCCGTTTCCATATTCTTGTGTCTTTCATGTTTCCATGTTGTTTCTGCAATGAGATATTGTTATTTATATTAGTTACATCTTTTCGACTCTTTACTCCATCTTGTTTCGACTGGTATATCTGGTGCTAACAGATCAGGCTGTCTGAAGATATTTACTTTCTGACCGGAAATGCACCAAACATTGATGTTATTGCTTTTCCCCTTTTCTTTTGTAAAACTTAATCATGTACTCTAAAGTCTAAAACGGAATTAATTCTGCTCTTTTATAAAAACAACCAAATCAAATTCTAAGTAAATTGAAAATTTGAACAAAAATTAAAAAAACTTAAAGCATAAAACCTGTACCAAAATTACTGGATTCAGCATTAAATGATCCAAAAAGGATTGATAACGTTTCTGAAACTGAGTATTTGTGTATAATCTGACACCCTCTTTTCTAGCTTTCAATCTTTGGTTCAAAATGTTTTGTATATAGAAAATATGGTAGCGTGTTAAAAATCGTATTAAAAACGTTATTTTTCCACATAAGGCTTAATTAAGCTGATGAATGGAAAATTCCCTTAGAAATTCCAAATTAGGTTTATAACTTTTTGCTAGATCTATTAAACACGGGTATGTTTTCACGTTCGGAATATCTACTATAGTGGAACGTTATTTTAAAGCGCCAATTATGTAAACACGATTTTCGTCTCACAATTTCTTTATTTTCGTTCAAGGAAAAAAATTTAAAAAAATTATTACTGGTTTATTTTGCCCTTCTTTTAAATGGTACATATATTTTTTCGAAATTCGACCAAAATATATTTAAATCTATCGAAATTTCTATTTATTTTGAAACATTAAGAGTTCAAATAAGTAAAAAAATTATTTTTTAAAGTTTGGTAATACACGTATTGAACAAAAATTTACCTTGAGGTTGCAATTAAAAAGTGATATAAATTTAATATTATTATGTTTTTTTTAAACAGCGTTTTTTCGAATTAATATATACTATAATCAGTTGAATTTCAAGAAAAAGAAACTTCGTGAACATTAATTAATTTTTAAAAGATTAAAACGATTAAAATTCCATTATTTCAAAATGTTCCGTTACAACATAGATTTTTAATTAATTGTGTTTAATTTTTTTTTTCAAATATTAAGTTTTTACATAAACATGGCCCTTGTAAGCTATTTTATTGCCAGATTAAAACAAATTTGAAAATATTATTGCACAAATATTAAGCATTTTGTAGGTCCTCCCCTCATATTTTGTTCGTCTCTTTTTACCGAACAAAATATGGAACCCCGTAGGTAACCAAAAGAACATTCAGTAAAACCGTATTTCATATTTAATATATAAATGTTTATAATATTATTTATCATTAAACTGTGTAAATCTTAAAACCTAACAAAATTATAATAAAGATTAATTATTAATTGCAGTTTGAAGAAGATAAACAAAGCTTTTAAAAAATCATTAAGTCGCTTCTGCTTTTTCATAGTTTTATAGTTAACACAAGTCTGACGTCACGGGAACATGCGCTCCGTTTTTCACATTGTTTTGGGGATACCTAGTGTATAATTACTATTTCCTGTTAATTTAACTGTTATGTGATCAGTAGTTTAAGAGTTTATCTGTTAAATATTTACACACACACACACACACAGACACATACACCTACTGCTTTATTTATACAGATTTTTTTCCTTTCCGTGCTACGATGTTTAACGCGTAATCTCCCGGAAAAAAATATCACCGTTGGAAAAAAAATACACGGGTTTTTTGCTACTAAATTCTTTTTGTTTTAATATCATGGCATGAAAAGGAAAAGAAGACTTATTACATCGAAATATTGACTTTAAACAAATGTTTGTTTATTTTTCAAAATCTTTGCGTTGCAATTTGGCTTACTAACGTATAACATGGGTATTTTATTATAATACAAGTTAGGTATGTGTATTTATTTATGTATCTATGTACAGGGTAATCTCCTAGAGAAATAAACGGATCATCATGAACTTTTGGTATATATACATATATATATATAATATAAAAAATACTAATACCGAGAAGAATTGCTTCATATCAAATTTTGAAGCAATTCATATCAAAGATACATTTGCAGAAGGTCGGAATTTACATTTGAAAAATGTCCCAAGATGAGAACAGTAATCTGAAGAAGTCAAATAATACGAATAACCAATCCTCAGCTCAAAAATTCAGAAACTTAATATCAAATTTTGAGTTATACGTCTTTAAAAAGATCAGTGCACGCACATATAAATATTATTTATGTTCTCAGTAAAATCCTAAATTATTGATATTATGAAAAATGTCCTCTCTTTAATAGGGAATATAATGTGGGTATATTATTTTCTAAAAATATACCATTTAGTGGGGATGCCATCGAAATCGTACCATATCACCCTAAGAATGAAAGCAGAAAACATTTAAATTTTAAACTAATAATATATTTATTGCTTGTGCCCGTCCTGTGACGGGTATTCTACTAGTGTGTATATATATATATATATATATATATATATATATATATATATATATATATATATATATATACGCACAAGTGCTAGCTAACCGGTTTCAAACCTCACTTAATAAAATTAAATTGGGGTTATGATTATAACATGGTCACCCGCTGTTGCCCGGGTGAACATGAAATTCGGTTTCTACTACTATACTAAGGATATTGAGAAACCCCCTGAAAAGAACGGAAGAAGTAAGTGACAACTTCCTCACCAGCCCCTCCCCTTTAAAAAATAAATAAATCAAAACAAATTTTGTTTCAATCTAAATAGCAGCGAGTGCTTGTGTGACTACAAAAAAAAAAAAAAAAAAATTACCGCAGTAGGCAGGCTCGAACCTGAAACGTGAAAGAGGAAAAGATGAGAAAAAGCTAACGTGCTAGCTGTCATGACCACGGCGACTTATGCGTCATAACCATTCAAAATAACGTTTTTTAAACATACGTTCAGTTTGCTAGGCGTGCGTAACTTGCAAAAATCTTGATGCAAAAAGTCACCTTTCCTTGCAAGAAATGTACTCGTTGACCACCACAGAATTAATCTTTTTTTTTCTGATCTTCACATATTATGTGTTTGAGGGTTCGGTCTTTCAGATAGTATTGGTTTCGACCCGGCTCGATGCTGTTGACGAAAGTTTTTAGTGGACATACAAACCGACAGGGGAAATAACTCTAAAGCAGTTGCTAAAAAAATCGATGTCAGTAATAAAAATTTAAATTAAATTAAATATATTATCAATATAAATTAACTTTAAATAGCAATCTTAAATAGAACACTTAAAACAATTCTCTCGCTATAAACAGTTACTAACAAACAGCTATTTAGTAAAATCGATTTTCCTTAATGTAATATGAAAATGAGGTTACCTCTTGAGCGGATATTATGCAAGAATCATACTATATATAGAAATAAATTAAATAAGAAAGTAATGGACCTTTTGTATATATTAATCAAATTGTGAACAAACAGACAGAATGGAATACGAATTATATAAACTCTAATAATGATTCGAAAGTAAGTAATTATATCTATATCCTGATATCTGTCAGCAAATCCTCAAGGATTTGGTAATAATAAAATTCTTTCTTTGATAAACTGTAGCATATTTTGCGCAAATATGTCAGAAGAAAACAAAGAATGGAAATCTGCCACCACAAAACAAGTTTATTTTTCTGAAATTCTTTCGGTTTGTATAGCAAACGTCTTATTGTAGATCCCTGGGGGACAGAGTTAATTTGCATACACAACAAGCATAAAATCTAAATGAGGCTTGGTGGTTACAATTATCGAGATATTTTAATTAGTCTTTCGAGGTAGCAGATTTGTTTGTCTTGAAGTGAAATTTAGCGTGAACATAAGGAAAGAACCCTGGGAAAAGATTTCCAAAGGTGGAAAAAAGTTTGATGCCATTCTTTTCTTGTTTCTCTTCGAATGGAATAATGTGATTATCTTAGTTATTTAATTATTTTTATTTATGTTTTGAACATGAAGATTTCTAAATTACTTTGGCATTTCCGTTTTGATAAGCTTAAATTTTATTCGCCATATGATACATATGTAACATGGCACGGGTGCAAATACATGCAAAACTATAAAAAAGAGAAAGAGAACTATCATGTAAGAGACGTGGATAACTTTCGCGATCATGCGCGAGGTGTGAAGGACGTCATAGCGGTAAAGAGAAAATGAGGAAGTAAATATTGTTGCAACAAAGATCAAGTGAGCTAGAGTTATTTCCTATTCTTTGCTTTGGCCTCCTTTGCGACTGAAATTGGACACAATGTGTGTTGGTCCGTGAGCAACGTTACACGTAGAAATTGTTTTCTTTGTTGTTTGATCAATATAATTGATTTGTTCTCCAAATTATTCATAGAAAATTACATGATTGGGATATTTTTGGTTTTGCTTATATTATTATTTGTTCTCAGTGGAAGTTTTCACAAAGGTCATCATCAGATATTACTCTCTTACAACAACCTGTATTGTGTCCTGGAGTCTGGGTGACAAGTCTCCCAGATTTCTACTATTCTCCACCATGCTCGATAACCTTTGTAAATTAATTTTCGTTATCGCAACAGTCGTTTACCATTGATTTCTCACTGACAACAACCATTGGTCTTCACTGGAATTTGGGTGGCAACAAAGTGTCCCAAGGATTATTATAATTATTATTATTATTCCATTGTTGTGAGGCTTTACACCTTTTTTTTCCTCAAGAGTGGGCTCTTACACCAAAGCTAGTGAGAATAGTTAAAGAGCCAATGAGATGGAAAGCACCAGGCGCAGGATGTTTACTGAGCAAAACTGACTTTTGTAGTACAGTGATCTTGTATCTGATTCCCAAGAAGTTCAGCTATTTCATAAGATTATCAGGAATTGAGTAAAGTGCCCCTATGATTATTGCGACAATGGAAGTTTTCTTATTCCACATTTTAGCAATCTTCGCCCTCAGTGTCTGATAGTTTCGTAGTTTCTCATTCTTCTTGTCTCTTAAATTGATGTCGTTTGGGTAAGCCATATCAATAATTTGCGTTCATTGGTTATTATTATTATTATCATTATTCTTCGATACTACTGTCTGATAATCACACCATTCAATTAGTTTTTTTGAAAAATCAATGACATTGTGATTATGTTCTATATATGTAAATAATGAAAACTATTCCCATAAACATCCAGAAATGTTTGGTTTCCGAGATATAGGCCATTAAAACTAATACTGATCAACATTCTTTATAATAAACATCTTCCATAAACAGTGTGTGCGTGATAATGCACTATTATTTCTTCATTTGATGATTCTATTGCTAGCATTGGTTTCCCTGCTATCTTTCTAGTTAGATATTGGATATTTGCAAGTGGGATGATGTGAAGGTTGCCAACATCCTAAGTGAAAGTATTTCTGTGAAATCAACTGAATTAGAAATTGACACACCCAGGTTATGGGTCGGTGTCATTAATCACTGAGCTACCGTCACTTCCCACTTAAAACATTTGAGATGGCATGGTTAGGAGGCAGGCGAATGAAAGCATGGGATAAAGTGATAAGAATGGACTTAAGATAAAAAGTGATACATAAAGACCTGATCAGAGATAGATTAGTTTATAATTAAGTAAAGTAGTTCAACACATGCCAGGATGTAAAATTGATATCAAACCGAACATAATGACGAGGAAAACTGATCCAATTTCAATATGGTGAAGTTTTACTGAAAGTTTTGGATATTATTATTAGGATCAAATGCAGGTTGGAATTAATTTTAAAAGTAAACCTTATATAAATCCTTTTTTAAAGGATTATTTTTGTTTGTCTGTATAGACAATAAATTTAAGCTTTAAATAAAAGTGTACCGTGATGTGTTTATCATTTATTATTTATTTTATTATTTTTAAGAAATAAAATCCCTCCTACTTAAAAAATAAAAACACACACAAAAACACTCAAAATTTAAGCACATTTAAACTTGTATATTTTTCAGCATGAAACTGATCTCCTATCGACTGTAAAACACAAATTACAGATCATTGATGGAATCTTTATTTTTGGACATGATAGACTCTTGAAGCAGTCATATATCTGACACAAGACGGATAACAGCTTAACACAGACTCTATCCGAATTTGATTGACAGATAAAACAAAACTGTGTTGGCCGTCTCTGGCAGATTTTTACCAGTTTTAGTTCGACAAGTAATTAATTTCATTTTCCATCCACGCCAAAGATGGTTCAAATAATCTGTTAGGGAACGATGATCAGTTTTTCCATAGAAGGACTATCAAACAAATATGCTGGATGGTATAATCCGAGATAAGCCGGCAAGCATGCAAATGATCTCTGCAAATGTCATTTGGAATTTAATCATACAGATTAATCTTCGTTAGAAATTACAACATTAAGGAGGGACATTCTTATGAAATTTCGAGTCGATTATTGATTTTGTTTACTTTTTTTTTCAAAAAGCAGGAAATATTTTAATATACGTCCGTTCAATCAGTATCTTTAGTGATCAAATTTAAGCGTGACGGATCAACTGATGAAAGACTAAATTCTCTTCTAGAGTGTTAGAGTGATCTACCCTTTTCCATGGCTGTGCAGACTGATTCTATTCATAGAAGCAAAGTGAGAAAGCAGCTTCTGCCAAACCATCACTTCAGTACTTTCCATTAATAAAAGTTCTTTGTATTATTTGGATTATACGAACCACTATTTTCATAACACAACCTTTCAGCCAATGTAACTTTCGACCTTCTTCAGGTGTATCTTCTAACACTCTGAAAACAGCACAGAATTTCGAATATACCCCTTTATTTAATCCATGATGGTTGCATGTTCTCGTTCCATCAGCCAGTCTTAAGTAATTTGTAATTGCATTCTTTGTATCACCCATATTGAGAATTGAACGTTCAACCTCCAGAGGAGTGTCACTGACAACTGAATTTTACCTAGTACTTTACAGACACTTGAAGAACGTCAGAGGTTACACTGACTGAAATATTGTGCGATTATAACTAAAAATGAGAACAGCAGTCCAAATAATGTACATTATCAATTATCATCTAAAAAATTCAAAACCAGAATTTCTTGTTAATTACCTTTTGTTAGTGTTATACCTGCCGGCCTTTTTAGGTCACAATATAGAGACATGATAATGCATCTGTTAGATAAAATATTTACTTAAAAGCTCTATACTTCATAGCTCTCATAAACAAAAATATTACGAAAAAAATGCCAACTACAATTTACATATTTAGTAAAGTTAACAAATGCAAAACACGCACACACAACATTATACATAACATTTGTATATAAAAAAACAATTCAGTATTGATTTAAAGTTGCAACTTTCTAGTCTTAAGTAGGGTATATATCAACCTGTAGTTTACGGATAGTTTTCATTTTAACTTGTATGAAAAAAGCAGATGACAATGAAACGATAAAGAGAAAATTACAATTAAACCAGGCGTAAACTCAAACAAAACCACTTCACCTCCTCCCCTGAGGCTTTCATTCACAAATATCCGCAGGCTTAAAATTAATTTAGTTGATGTTGAATCATTTCTCCTAAAAAACTTCCCGGATATCTTGGCACTAAATGAAACTGACCTACATTCCTCCAGCCACTCAAACCACTTAAATATGCTTGATTATCTCCCACTTTAGTGTAAAGAGTCAAACAGACATATGCACGAACTTGGAGTCTATATTCGAAACACCCTCCTGTTTACTGGAGAATCAAAACTAGAATCAGACAACCAGGCCTGCATGTGCCTTACACTTAACCTGCAACATAGCATTAGCTACTTATATTTTCACTACAGGTCTCCCTCGACCCAGGATTGTATCCTAATCAACAAAGCCTCTGACAGCTTAGATAAAGCACTCTCCATTGATACTAGCGTGCAGTTACATGTATTTGCTGACTTTAATGTCCACCACATTAATTGGCCTGGTTTCTTTACTAACACAGACGAAGCTGATAGCATAACACATAGCTTCTTTATATCTCATTACCTATCAGAGACAGTTACGTTTCCGACCCGTCTCCCAGATCAACAAAATCAACAAGCCTCACTTCTAGGTCTGTTTCTGGCCACAGTTCTCAATGATTGTGTAATGAATGCTCATAGCCCACTCGGGAATGCTGATCTCGCTGGGATAATGGTAGAAATCACCTTAAATTCTCGACCCAAAGCTGAAGAGCTATTGCTGAAAACAAGGTACTATACATCCCTTGGCTAACATCCACATCTGTGGTGACTTCAACGTCCATAACGTGGAATGGCTGACCCATTCAAATAAGACAGACGATGAGATGAGTTTTGTCATGATTTTGCCATTGCTTATGACCTCACTCAGATTGTTCGCGAACCCACCCGTGTGCCTGATATTACTGGTCAATTTGCAAACCTCCTAGACCTTTTTCTCTCAAATTCCCCTGAGCTATGCTCATGTTCCGTTGTTCTCCTCTAGGATCCTCCGACCACTCCGTCGTATCAGTTAAGATAAAAATGAAATGTATAAGTCCCCAGACGTACCCCTCCACTGTACTGTATAGCGATACTCTATGGCTGACTGGGATAGCTTCCGTACAGTACTATCTGATTTACTAACTGTTTATAAAGGATGTGTCCTCTATAGTATCAGATCTGACCGAATGGTTAATTGTAGGCATAGACCAATTCATACCATCTAAAAAATTCCAACAAAAGCCTAACAGCCAGCCATGGTTCTCCTCAGAATGTGCTGCTGCTATCATGCACAGAAATCACTTTTTCCATAACTACCAACGTAATAGATGCACTGAGACTAAAGCTGCTTTCAGGAACGCCAGAAACCACTGTAAAAGAGTAATAAAAAATGCAAGAGAGCTATATGCCCAGTCTGTTAAATCCAAGGTAGCTGATCAGCGGCTTGGTTCCCACCAGTTTTGGCAAATAACAAATAGGATCCTGAACAGAAGTGTGCGTTCTATCCCAACCATTATCAATGGACCAGAGATCATCTCGTCAGCATCAGACAAGGCCAAACTATTTGCAAAGAACTTTGCAGCTAATTCTACCCTATGCGACGAAGGCCATCAACTCTCCATATTTCCTCCTATAACACAGAACACGCTAGGTAACATACAAATATCTGTGCATGAGGTCGCCAAGCTAATCAAGACCTTGATTCCAGTAAAGCCACTGGCCCTGACGGCATCCCAATTATAGTGTTAAAAAAGCTTCAACCAGAACTTGCTCCTATACTTACAAAACTGTTTAAGCGTTGCCTTATGGAGAAGTGCTTTCCGACTCCCTGGAAGACCTCATCAGTTTGCCCTGTATTTAGGAGTTCAGGTGATAAGTCATCTTCCTCTCAGTACAGACCAATAAGTCTCCTGTGTGTTATGAGTAAGTTACTGGAATCCATATTAAATAGAGAAATAGTCAACCACCTCAGCAGAAACAACCTTCTTAGTGACACACAATATGGTTTCCATTCTGCAAGATCTACTGCAGATGTGCTAATGGTTATATCTCACAGGATTAGTGAATCTCTTGACAAAGGCTTCCTTTCTAGGGCAATTGCTCTTGACATATCAAAGGCCTTTGACAAAGTATGGCATAAGGGTCTACTTTACAAGATTTCCAGCTATGGTATAACTGGAAATTTTTTCTCAATCATTAAATCATTTCTCTCTGATAGGCTCATAAGAGTAGTGGTCGATGGACAAAAATCAGAGGCAGGCAGTATTAATGCTGGAGTACCTCAAGGGTCAATCCTGGGCCCAACTCTCTTCCTGATCTACATCAATGACCTCCCTAAACACATACTTAAATCATTCGTTGACATCTATGCTGATGACACGACCATCTACGGCAACACATCAAAGGCTGTAAATGACAAAGTTCTCTCTGATTCTCTCTCCTCTGATCTCGAGCACGTGGTTCAGTGGGGGAAGATGTGGCTGGTTACTTTTAATGTATCTAAAACCAAACTCCTGTCCTTGCATCATCAACGCTCTGATCCCCATCTGGCATCAACTGAAATGGATGGCTCTCGTCTAGGAGAAGCCCCGTGTTTTGACAAGCTTCTGGGTTTGACCTGTACTCCTGATCTGAAATGGAACACGTACATCAAGTCTGTTGCCATGTTGCTGGAAAGATAGTGGGATCCTTCTACCGCTCCTGAAGATATCTCACTACTGATGCAATTCTCTATCTATATAAAAGTCAAGTACATCCAAGGATGGAGTACTGCTGCCACATCTGGGCAGAAGCTGCTAAAAACAGCCTATCCTGCCTTGACAGAGTACAAAATAGACTTCGTGGCTTGGTGGGGGATGCCCTTTTCTCTTCCCTGCAACCTCTTTCCCACAGAAGAGACGTTGCGACCCTATCTTTGTTCTATCGTTATTTCCATGGCAGGTGCTCGTCTGAACTCCAATCTTTCACGAAAAACACCCGTCTAGCTGAATCCACTATGAAAAATTTCCCCCACTCTTTATCTGTGCCTAAATCAAAATGTGGATTCCATGAACAAAGCTTCTTTCTTAGAACTGCACGCCTGTGAAACTTTGTTCCGTCTGCATGCTTCCCACCTGACTACAACTTGGATGTCTTCAAGTCCAACATTAACAAATTCCTAATGAACCACCCCCTTAAGTAAACACTTCATCAAATCTCCACACTAACGTACTGTACTTGCAATAACTCTTATCCCTGAGTGGCTTCAGGGCCTTGGTAAGTGGTGACTACCGTGTAAAAAAAAAAAAAAAAAAAAAAAAAAGAATGCTGACTGGGAAGCAATCAGGGATCTTATCAGAGATGCCTATGGGGAAATATCTTTTTTCTTCCTGCAAAACAGTGTGCAAATGAGACCACTTAATGGTTCAAAGTTGCAATTGAAGCACATGTTTCCACACAGAAGTTCTATAGCAAACCCCACACTCCCCAATGGTTCACTTCTGCTTGTGCCATTGCTTAAAAGTAGCATGCATACCACGATTTATCTGACAAAAGTTCAGTACAAACAGATAAAAGTATATAGAAGCTAGAAGTAATTGTAAGAAAGAAATCGTGACAGCTAAGAGCAAACACACTGAAGCGCAGAAATAAGGAACTCATGATTTCTGGAAAATCTACAACAACGTAGTAAATAATGGCCAATCAACAATCCCTCCACTATCCAACAATCATGAGATTGCTTACATGGCAACCAAGAAGGCTAATATGCTTGCCAGTCAGTTTGTATCAAACTCTACATTGGACCCAGCAAACCACTCCCTCTCTGATTTTCCTTTGTGGACAGAAACCACACTAGATGATCTGAAAATCACCCCTTCTCAAGTACATCATATCATAAAAAACGTGAACACCTCAAAAGCATGTGGACCTGATCTCATCCCGGCTTTACAATTAAAAAAAATATCCCACTGAGGTAGCTCTAGTTCTCTCCAAACTTTTCAACAAATTGCTTAATGAGTCTTGCTTTTCTTACTACTGGAAAACCTTCCGTGGTACCAGTTTACAAGAATTCTGATGAAAGAACTGACCCATTGAACTCAACTACTCTAACTACTGTGCCATGGTCAAATAATCTGAATAACAAATCTTCATCTCAAAATTTCAGAAATGTAGAAAAATAATAAAGATTTACTATGAATAATATGCTTCCAGCTGGCTGTTGGAAATGGGATCTACCTAACATCTTAATAGAGCTTCTAAAAAAGAATTAGTAGAAGTGCGAAGATACGAAAAGAAATACCAAATGCAATTTACACAGTTAATGCAGTTGACAAATACAAAAGACCCTAAACACATTATGCATAGCATTTATAAAACATAGTTTGTACTCACTTTACCTCTTTTTATCTTTTGTTTTCATGTATCTATATAAAAAATATTTTCAAAACATAAACGCATATTAATTGCCTGAAACTTAATAATAAATCCAAAAAGAACAAGGCTGATAGCCATTAGTTGCGTGCTCTCCTGTAACGAATGAATGCGTGAATGTAGGATTGACATGAAATTCTTAAAGATAAATTAAAATAACCGAAAAATGGGCTGAAATGACTTAAATAAATAAAAAGTAAATGACTTTAATGAACTGAAGGATGAATTGAATGACCTTAAGTATGACTTGAATGCTTAAAAAATAACTGGAATCCTTCAAAAACAACTTGAATGATCTGGAGAATGACTTGAATGGCTTTGAGACTGACTGGTTGTAAAGTGGGTGATCATTTTACATTAAATTAGTACAGAAAAGTTATCCCCCTCTTTATATCACAATACTGCATGTAGTAAGAACAGATACTACACTTTGATCTTGGCCAAAAGGCCAAGAAAAAGGTATTTATTTGCTCCCCCACCGAGCAAAATGTGAGGAGTGAAGGTGAAATGGGGACCAACTCCCCGGAGAGTAGGGGAGTTGGATAGTGATAATTGGTATGAAGGGTTGCCCCTACATTGACCAATAACTTATATGTGGGGGCAACCCCACATATGGTCTTTGCTTGCAGTATCTACAGAAAAAATACTACACTTTGATCTTGGCCAAAAGACCAAGAAAAGCTTAAAAAGCTAAGAACAGCATCTATTAACAACAGAGCTTTGATCTTAACCAAAAAGGCCAAGCACAAAAGTATTATGGACAGACCGACCGATGAAATGACTTATAGAGTCGCTTGCATGTGACTAAAAACGACGTTTTACGTAAATTTTTAACTTTAAATTAACAATATCAAACAACTTACTTAAATCAATCTTTTATTTACACCTGAGTCTAAACTCCTATTCCGCTTTCTTTTTTACATATTTTTGAAGCATGTGCTCATATGACAGTTTTTCACTTTTTATGCAAGCCTTTGCTTTTTGTTCTACTTTGTAAGATAATTCAAGCTGCCCCGGTTGCAGAGTAGAAGGGCAGGCAAGGCAAAATTCCATCGTATGGTCCTCCTTTCCATATTCTCAAATAGTTGGGTAGATTTAGTAGCCACGTCAAGTGATTGAAACTTTGGATCACACCATTTGCGTTCTTATGCGGTCGATTCTTTTCTGCTGAACCCATAAGGCTTCTGAATCAAGAGGGAAGGTGATTAAAGGGGGGGGGGTCCATGTCAACAGAAAGGGGCCATTCTTTGGCCGTCTGATTTACAGCTGTATGTAGTCCGGTCTGTTCATGAGATGTAGTTAAGGATTCAACATAGCTGAGATAGCTTCTTGACTACAGCCATTGGTTCGCTTCTATAGAGGGTATGGCATTCATTATTGGTAGCATTTGTGATCACCACATAATTGGTGGCGTCTTATTTGAATGGCTTCCACAGAGAGACTGGTTTTAAAACTGTCCTTTCTTTCAGTTAGAAAATGTGAAGTCATTCATCATATCACTCACTTTGTCTACGGCGTTTGATCTGCTGTCCCTTGCCTCAACTCATCTTCGTTTTGCAGATTTGGATTATTTTCATGCACTCAGTGTGACCCCTTTCCAAATTCACACGAGCTAATTTAATCACCATTGACGTAGGGTTCCTCATATATAACAAAGCTTACCTAACAGCTCTGTTCTTTGTAGAGCTCCGAAACTGAACTATTAGAAATACTTAGATATGATAAGGAATGCGAACTACAATGTAGCTATTTATTACAGTTGACAGATATAAAAAAAAAAAAAAACATAAGCATAATACAATACATTTATTATTATACTAAAGCTGATTTAATAAATGTTTAATTTCCTAAGGCTTTTCTACACATTTTCATAAGAACATGCTCAGATATTTCTTCGTTTTGGGATTGAGTTATATTTGTAAAGAAAAATCATTTTGTTATAATTAGCCTTAATTTGCAATCTAGTGATTTATCTCTTACTAAGTTTGTCTATCACCCTTTTCCTCTCTTACTGTTGTGCGATCTCCCTCCTATTCTCTTCTTCCGTTTCTATCACTCTCACTTCCGTAACTCTTTCTGTTTGATAACCGCTAAAACTTAGTGAATTAATGAGATATTCTTTTGCATATCAATATGCAAACTATTTAGCTGGAGTACATCTATTGCATGTCCACACTCAGTACTCGAGATATGTGATATTTCTCTTGTTTTTGTTTTGTTTTTGTTTTTTTGTTTTTGTTTTTGTTTTGTTTTGTTTTTGTTTTTTTTGTTTTTTTACTGAGTTGAATATTACTTGGCCGTAACATAATTTCAAAGTTAAGTGTAGATATAATTTGCCAGGTGCAATGAGTTAATAGGTATGATTGATGGGATGTGACCTTGGGATTAGCTGAAGTCTTGTATGAGTGATGAGTTGTTTTTTTGGTTTAATTATGTCGCATAGCAAATATATAAAGTTATATTTAAGGCAGAAATTTTAATGAAAGTAAGGTGTGGACAGAGTTGCTGAAATACCTCATCTTGTTGATACAACTAGAAGAAGCAGCTAATCAATGGAGCTTTAGTAATTAAGTGAATATAATGTCTTTTAAATTCAAATGAATGCTGTCTCTTTTTTACTATTATATAGCGAGTTACATAAAAAAAAAAGGTTTAGCTAATAGCTTCACCACTGGTCTAAGGTCAAAAAGATACAGTGACCTGAACCCCTAAAAATGAGACCCAATTACTTATAGAAATGTTAATGAAATCTACAATCCTTTCTTTAATCCAACCTTATAAGGTAAAAATAAGCTCCAGTCAAACGTGACCTATCCACCAAGTTTCAGTCATTAATGTATAACAGTCTTTATTTTATTAAATGTAACCTACCTATATAATCATTAATGAAATTGACAATCAACTCTAAGGGGGGGGGGCTGGTTTTCCCCAACATCGTGGGGAAACAGATACGACAGAAACTGGCCTATAGCCAGAGTATAGTGGGTGATTTGCAATTAAGTGAGACGTTTATTTCTGCGCTTGTGTGAACTCATTAACTTAACTATTCATTTCTGCAAGCCAACTTTTTTATTGTAATTGCTAAATTTGAACGCTTTTCACTTCCTGTCGCATCATAGCGTAGCGATAAGATGTCAGGTTTTCTTTCACTTTCTTTTCCGCCTTCGCACCACGGGTTCGAGCCTGCCTGCCTACTACCACTTTTTTTTCGGGTCAGCACACACCTCCAAACACCCGGTAAACGGCCACGCTAGTCATTAATAAAATTTTCGACCCTTCTGTAATCCAACCTTATTTGGTACAAATAAACTTCAGTTTATGTCTGCGTTATTCAACAGGTTTCAGTTAAACATTTCTTTTTTTTAAAGACTTCTGTAAACAAGTTCTTATTGAGCCAACCCTTAAATAACCCAATTTCAATCACTAACGATTACTACACTGTTGTCTCGGTGACCATCATACGCTCATTAACTCATTGAATTAGTTTTTGTTGTTGTTGTTTTTGTTTTTTTTAAGTAAGATCCTTAATGTTATGGGGCCGTGTATTTGAAAAAAAAAAAAAAAAAAAAAACCTTTATTATTCTGAACTTTAAGACATGTGATATACCGGAAAGTATAATGGGAATAGAAGAGTTCTATTGAAGCATCATTTAAATTGTAAATAAAAGTTGCATATTAACGACTGAAACTTGGTGGACGAGTAAGACATACGTAATGGTTGATTCCTTAGAAAATGACCTCCAAACTGCGACAAATAATGGTCACATTAAAGGTTTTCAAGATAAACCTCTTTTTCTTTAACAATTACAAGAAACCTTTTCAAACACCGAGATCCCAATGTTCAAACATCTTGGACTAATATTTACATCGATATATAATGAAATCTATAAATATAAAAGCGAAAATGTATGCATGTATGTATGTATGTATGTATGTATGTATGTATGTGTGTTCGCTTTTTCTGTGTGTTTACAAAAGGCTTATTTCAGAGAAGCTGTCAGTCGGTTCACAACTTTTTAAAACTTTTTATATCACATATAAATCATAATATCTCACAGTTAACAACGAAGCTCGCCTGTCTATTTTATTTGCTCGATTTCGGGAAGATAAATATTCAACATTTGTCGCTCGCCGCATGTGGGTTAGTCTTTTTTCAATAACATCTTGGGGGGGGGGCGTTCAGCAGTAAATACTATCCCACAGTCAAACTTGACCTCATTAACTCATTAAAACGGACACCTGCTAAATCCAAGTAATTAAATAAATTCAAACGTGTTTTCGTTAGCATCTCGCAGTGGGGCAATGGTTAACGGATCGTGTTTTTTTTTTTTGCTTTTCACACTTTAATTTACAACTTTGCCTCAACGGTTCGGGTTCGATCCTCATACTTACTTTTTTACCCCCCCCCCCCACACCTCCAAACACCCGGGCAACGCCTGGTACCCCTCGCTAGTCTAATGAATAAAAAGACAAAATGTGTGCATGCGTGCGTTTGTATGTCCTGTAAAAACTTTTGACACACGCGATGGATCCTCACGAGATCAGTATCATTTTTAAGCTCGATCCTTCAGACGACAAATATCGAAAAATTGGCCAAAAACATACATTCCTTCACCCTCAACTGGGCAGTTTTGTACAAAGAAGAGTCGTTGTTTTCGTAGACATTTTCACAAGTCATCGTCTCGGTTAGATTGACTCTGCTTAATTTCAATGCTTTCGACTTCCGCTTGCACAATGGACGCATCGACCAAGACGTTACTTTTTTTTCCTCCTTTGCATTACAGGTTTGAGCTTGCCTGCCTACTACCACTTTTTGCTGTTGTTTATTAACAACACCTCTCTCTACCTAGGCTGCCTACTGTTGTTTTCATACCCTCCTCAGTTTTGTTTTCTTTTTTTCAGGGTTCCTTACTACACCACCTACACATACCCGGACAAAAAGCCTTTTGTAGACATACACAAAAAGCGAACACACATACATACATACATACATAAACACATTTTCGCTTTTATATATAGAGATGTCACAAGATGTTTTAAATAAAACCCTATTTAAATAGCTATTTTTTCTCTGGCTAGTTCGCCTTCAGAATTTTCTCCCTGCTCTCATTCCCCCAGTGTATCAACATGCAGGAATTTAAATGTAAGGTTAAACATCCTGCTGTACAACTTTCTTATGATGCTCTCTATAAATCAGGCCTCTAATCATAGTGGCCCCTTTTTTGGGGGTGGGTGAAATAAACTTTGAGAAATAACATTTTTTAATAGGCTTGATAAAATTTGAACATCGCATGCTAAGTCCACAGTTGACTATGGCAGACTGTATTTATTTCCATATGAAATCGACAAACCTCGAAATGTATCGGAATAGCTGAGATTTTGACACGTTGAAAGCGACTTAATCGAAATGAAGAAGAGCGTTAACAGTTTTCACATAAGACCCTTGTCTCTTTGTTCAGAGGGAACACATAATATTTCCCTGCACCTTTCGTAATATGTTCAAATTAACAACCTGGTCCAATGTGCCATCTTCGGAATGTCCAGCATGGGAGCTTCGTTGATTGGACAATGTTGGTTTGTAATAGTTTTTCTCACATTTTGTTTCTCCCAATATGAAAACTGTGTTTGCAGCAATTTGCTGTCTGCTTATGAGGCTCGCTACCTTCAGGGCTCAATATCTTTGCAGCTCAATGTTGATAATTTGTAAGAAAAGAGACGGAAGACAGATTGCTTGATTCTCATGTTATTAGTTAAGCTTCTATACTAGTATGACAGATATGTATGTTTGTCCGTCCACTAACATTTTTTACACTGAAAGTCTTAGAAAATAAATTTAAAAAACATTTTAATCATTTTGTATAATATATATTTCTAGTATTGTCAAGTTAGCCTTGCAAGGTGTTTTTAGGGATATGACCAGACTCCTGTTTGGAATTCATACCAAACCACTCACATCCGATCAACTTCAGACTTACAGCAACCATTAACAAGACCGGACACATCCTTTTTCTCTTAATTAGAGGCTAACCTTTTAGGATCAATACCACCAAAATGGAGAAAAAAAAAAAACTATTAAAAAAATAACAGTTAATAATAATAAAAAAAAAAGATGTATAATACTGAAAGTCTCAGAAACGTTAAAAAAAATTATTTAATCATTTAATAAAATATATTATAACATATTTCGGTTTACTAATATTTTTGAATTAACCTTACAAAATGTTTTCCAGAATGAACAGTTTACATGGTAAACTGTTAATCATTTTTTTAATCTATTAGATTAAAAGCGTATGGTTTCATAGAAAGCATCCTCTACGTATGCAGATTATCCCAAAGGGATCAAATTTTGATTTCCTAGCATAATTGTTAAAGTGTTTGCTAATGAGCCGAAGACCTGCGTTTAATCTTCAGTTAAGTTATGCTAAAGATTAAAAATAAAATTGTTCTAAACGTTAAACACTCAGAATTATAAGATGACAATCAATGATAATTTTGTATTTACTAAAGAGTCACAACTTTACCAAGTTCCAAAAGCCACTCGAGGATAAGTATTAACCAAGTGTTAAATGTACAATAAGACGACTCCGTGGTGACTGGTAATGATGGTGACTTGGCAGAATTTTATTATTTAAGGCGGCGACTCAATAAGAATCTATTCACATTTGACTTCATAACAACAAAATTTTAGTAATCTGGGAAGCAGTCCAGCGATGCTGTGTTCCACAGTCAAGTAGTTCTAGGAAATAAATTTTTCTGGTGGAAGTTTTGCTTAGTTTTAGGCAGAGAGTGCGAAAGGGAAACTATTGATAGTGGTTGTAAGTAGACGAGTTCTGTTGTGAATGTTTTACAGTATTGTTGAGAAAAGGAGTGACACCCTCCTCCACATCTCGGATCAGTATCTAATGCAACAAGGGCCTCTGAATTACCTTTGACTGTAGTCGATCACTTTACTTTTTATAAAGAGAACTTTGCTGCTTTTTTATGAAGTTATTTTAAAATCTTTAACAATAAGGGTTTGTTTTCCTAATAATTAAACTTTCTTTGTAATTAATCTCTCACTATATAATAAAGATCAATGTGTATATATATATATTTCCCCCAAACCTCTGGCCTTGATGAAGGGGAGACTAAAACTTGCTGATATGGTTTCAAATAATCTGATATAACAGTAAGGGGGAGACTTGATTCCAAATATTTCTCATATGTTATGTCTCCCCTCTTTTGGAAATAGGGTGCAATTATGAATATCTCCAGTATCAAATAATCCTTATACGCTGTGAAATTTACTTCATGTATGAAAACCAAAGAGGGGAGATATAACATATGAGAATAACACTCGGCTACTCACTTCCAAATATCATGGTTTTCACAGGAACGTGTTAAACGAATACTTTTCAACTAATGAAAATCGTTTCAAATCCGAAAAGTAATACGTTTATTTCAAATTAGCTAAACTTAAAAACCAGTAACTTGGTCAACTTAATCAGAGTTGTTCTGAGTAACACCTGCGGTGTGCATTGACTCTCAGCATTAACTACGCCCATCTAAAAACATCTACTGGAATGCCCCAACAAATTCCTTTAAGCGTGCTCTCTCTCTCTCTCTCTCTCTCTCTCTCTCTCTCTCTCTCTCTCTCTCTCGCACACACACAATGGAACTTTGAAACAAACTTTTGAACAGTCTTGTCTATTTTTTATTCAAGAACAGTAATCCTTCTCAGCAAACTTTTGTCTTTCAAAATATATTTAAAAGTGTTAATATATAAATATATTTTGTTCGTTAACTCATATTTTCTCGTTCTCATGCACAAAATCCCATTGTTAAGTCAGCAATTGCCAACTGGTGAGTCATTGATAACATTCATGTTTTTATCCATCTTTTTCATACTCCAATTGAACTATATTTATATTAAGTGTTAGTGTTGTTCTTGGCATTTTTCAAAGACGCTACTTTTGCCAAAAGACATTATCTAAAGCCAGGAGCTACGCCACAACCTCGTTTTAAATATATTTAAAAAAATCTTTTTAGAGTGTTTAACTTATTAGATATTTGATTTTGGGTAACTCTTGCTCTCGAAGACAATTCTTTTAAAATTGTGTCCTCAAAGGTCATTTGGAATTTTATCGACTGATAATATTTTGCAAAGGAATCTTAATGTTGTAGAATTTCTATTAGCGTAAATTCTTGTCGCATTTACAAACAATATACAAAATTGGCATCGAATTCGTATGCAAGCAAAATAAATAAATAAAATAACGGTTTACGAATTTAAAAGAAGAGTTTATGCAAACAGCTTTGAATTAGTTTGATGAATTAAAAATGACAAATAAAAAATAAATAGCGAACAAAGGAAAGAATAAAATAAAAATAGAAAAATGGCAAATAATATTAATATAGAGAAAGTAGGCGTTGGGTATAACGCTTCGATATAATAGGCTAATTTAGAAAAAAAAAACGCGATGACAGTTGTAAAAGACAGATAGAAGAAGACAGACGAAATCCTTTAAAAGTATTGTTTGTTAGGTTTTGTTATTTGGATGTCCGCTTAAATTTATATAAGGTTTCGTCTGTCACGCTGTTACTCTTAAGGTTGAAACAGCGCTTTTATTACTAAACACACTGCTTAAATGAACACGCCTAGTTTTAGATTTGTCCAATAGTCTTCATTAATGATCGGTTTGTCACAACATTTTCATCGGTCTGTCACGCTTATAGTTGGAATAGAATGTTCATCAAGAAAGACGCAGATTGAATAGATGCATATAAAAAAATCAGGCAATGTATAAAGATCGCGGCCATGGAAGAATGCATGTAAAAACTTGTTTAAGAATTAAAAATTATTTTATATTGTTGGTTTTGTTCAATGTTACTAATTTATATTATTGATAAGCATTATTAAATGTGGAATCATTTTGAACAAATAATTCGAGTTTCGTTTTTAGATAAATACGACACCAGGCTAAATTTGGTGGCCATTTTGTTTTGCTTCGGCTTCTTCACATAATGTAAATACTTTTCAAGCGTGCTTTTCTCAAGTTTAGATGCATCGTACGAATTGATTTTTTTTTGTACACATTTTCATTCCAGACAAGGCCTATTGCCACTTGTAACGTAAGAGGCTACTAATGGAAATGATTCCTCATCTAATAATATATAAGAAAACAGTAATTAAAAGCGTTTTAATGTTCATAGAGACTTTTTTCTAGCGTTCTTCCGTGATCGCGACCTTTATAAATGGCCAAATTCCATTCCTTGTTTTCTTAGTTGTCAGAATTTCTTATTTTGTTTATTTGAAAAAGGTTTTCGTCTTCTAAAGAAAAGTGTAACAAAACATGTCTTTCTCTTTGCTTACCAAACATCGCCACCGTAGGATGCGCGACACCAGCCGTGCTTCGATGGTTATATGAATAGCAACTTAATTTTAGGAAAAGGAAGGGTAAGGGCGAAACATTTTTAAAAAGAAAATTAAAAAAAAACATGTATATATATATACATAAAGTGAAAGAGAAATCCCACCCTGTGTAGACAGATGACACGCGCATTTCTAAATAGATTCACGTCATGATAAATGGAGAAAAAACTTTTTAAAATAGCAATACGATTTAAATAAAATAAAGATAAAAACATAAGTGTGTAAGTAAACCATTTTTTTTTTAAATCTATTTTTGTTTGTTACCAGAGGAAGCCATCTGCAATAAATTATGTTTTTATTGACAAAAAGTTGTTTATAATAAAAAATGACTAGCAAGACAGTTTTGATGACACACAAAAAAAAAAAAAAAAAGAAAAAATTTAGGTGAAATTGATCTAAAATTTCTAATTTCTTTTGTTATATCTGTCTTTGATCAATATATAAAAACAAAAAAATCGTCTAAACTTGTCAAATCTAATTCAGACTTAAAACCGATAATAATTTTAAATCCTTGTTCCATGAAACAAAGTGTTTATAGCAGTGGTTCCCAACTACCGTGCCATGGCACGATTACTGATATGCCGCGAAGAGGTTATAAGTAGAAGTTACAAATCGTTATAGGAAGAAAACAGCTTTCATACCAGTATAATAGGAATTGTTTATATAAAAAAATATTAACTCACACATTACTACTTATTAATATAAAAAGAAGAAATAAAATGTGTAATAAATCGTTTGTTTACATTTTTTTGGATATTTTTAAATCTTGATCAGGATAAATATTGGTAAATGTTGTGTGGGTTGATATTCATCGATTCGCATATCAATGAATTAGCTGTCCTAAATAAAAATGTTATAAAAGGCTGTAGGCGAGAGAATTAGAGATGTAGTTGGCAGCAAATAGAACAAGACGAATGTAAAATGTTGTGAGCGTACTGCCAATTACTTTTTTTCTAATGAGATTACAAGCTATTTCAGTAGAAATTTAACGTTGATGCGACCGATCCGAGAGTTAGATATTGTGAAAATTCGTTGTGAAATAGAGCGATTAAAATACAATTCGAGTTGGACTTTAGAAAGATCATTGTCACCATGAAATGTCGTGCAATGGATATATTAAAATGCGATTTAGGTTGAACTTTATGAAAAGCGTCGTGGTCATGAAATGGGCGGATTAAAGTATGATTCGTGTTGGACTTTATTGGCGTCGTTCTGTTGTGTGAGTAAGCTAGCTGTGTCGAGCAGTGTAGTGTGAACTCGTTTTGTCTAGATGTGTAGTGAGTGCTAGCTGTGTGTGACCGTGTAGTGAGTGCTAACTGTGTCTGACCGTGTAGTGAGTGCTAGCTGTGTCTGACCGTGTAGTGAGTGCTAGCTGTGTCTGACCGTGTAGTGAGTGCTGGTTGTGTCGTGCTGTATTTGAAGGGCTATCTGTGTCGTGCCGTATTTGAAGGGCTATCTGTGTCGTGCCGTATTTAAAGGGCTATCTGTGTCGTGCCGTATTTGAAGGGCTATCTGTGTCGTGCCGTATTTGAAGGGCTATCTGTGTCGTGCCGTATTTGAAGGGCTATCTGTGTCGTGCCGTATTTGAAGGGCTAGCTGTGTCATGCCGTATTTGAAGGGCTAGCTGTGTCATGCCGTATTTGAAGGGCTAGCTGTGTCGTGCCGTGCCGTATTTGAAGGGCTAGCTGTGTCGTGCCGTATTTGAAGGGCTAGCTGTGTCGTGCCGTATTTGAAGGGCTAGCTGTGTCGTGCCGTATTTGAAGGGCTAGCTGTGTCGTGCCGTATTTGAAGGGCTAGCTGTGTCGTGCCGTATTTGAAGGGCTAGCTGTGTCGTGCCGTATTTGAAGGGCTAGCTGTGTCATGCCGTATTTGAAGGGCTAGCTGTGTCGTGCCGTATTTGAAGGGCTAGCTATGTCTAGATGTATTTGAAGGGCTAGCTGTATCTAAAAGCTCTAGGTGGTGAGTGTCGATCTGGGCATGAATTTATGTGATATGATCTTTAAGGGTCATGAGTGCGTGTGGTTTGATATTCATTGATTTACATATCACTGAATAAGCTGCTCTAAAAAGAGGTTATAAAAAGACGGTCGGTGAGAGGACGGGGAAGTGGTTGGCAGTAAATAAAACAAAACAAGACAAATGTATAATGTCGTGAGCATACTATAATTTTTTTCTAATGTGATTAACTATTCATTTATATATACGTTTTTTGAAATAGATGTGCCGAGAAAATTGAAATAGTTCAATTATGTGTCAGCATGTTAAAATGGGACTACTTAATTATGACTACAGTGACCGCCACCCTGTCCAGATATCGATCGACGTATTTAATAGTTTATCCTTAACTTTATCACTAATCAAGTAAGAGTATCTCTTTATTCTTATACTCTGAACATTTTTTACATTTTTACCTTGAACAAATATTATGTGGCGATAACAAGCTATTACTTCATATTTTATGCAACTACATTGTATGCACTTGAATTAATATTTTGGACTTTTATTTTATGCGATCCATCCCCAAACACAACATGGATAAACCTGATGCACACACATACTAACACATATACATTTGATTAATGAACAAATTTATGACATAGTTATTTAGATCTGTTCCAAGAATTCGACACCAACAGCTGTTTAGTGTACAATCGTTTCAGAGACGAAATGGACAATTATTGATACCAAGTCTCTTAATTAGCACAAGCTAAAGATATCAAAGTTCGAAATCTAACAAATTAACAAAAGATTACAGTATAACACACTCTCAATTGCACAGCAATTCGAGAAGATATGTGGGGGTAGAGGTATGACAATTTCGATCCTCTTCGAAATAGTATCCATAAAAATTAAACCAGGCATATATAGGGACGCAGTAGACAAAGAATATCAAAAGTAAAATTTAAAAATTACTCCCATATTTTTTTCATATCAATATATATATGTTTTTTTTTTACTTTAATTCGATCCAAACAATGCACATTCCTACCAAGATGTAAGATGAAACTTTACATTTAGTCATATTAATAGCGATTTCATAAGTGGGGAGTTATGCAGTGCGATGTTGGTTCACATTGCATTTAATCTAATGCCTGTTGGTACAGTTAAGGGAACAAGGAGCAAGAATGGAATTTTAAAGGCAAACAGAGTCTCTCCAGTATCTGGGGATCTCAACAATGACAATGTGAAACAGCTGATTATCGGGTTGGTTGTGGTTATTTATTTCAAAAGGGTACCATAGAAATAAGTTCCTCCAAGCATATTCCATTGAAGTACTTGTAAAATAAGCATAGAGATGCAACATTGCAGCGCTTGTACAGGGCTGGGAGCTTACCAAACAGTGTGGGACATATTAGGTAAGTGATATTTTTTAACCCTTTCTAAAGAGAACTATTAGTAGCTGGTGCACTACTCCATTCATGGGCGAATGGTGGCTTTGTAGAGATAGAGGATACTGACAAGTGTGAAAGTTTTTCTAGCATGGTAGAGGAGCTCACTTTCTTGCAGTAGTCTTGGCAGTATCTTATATGTAGCTGTTACAATTCATGTTACCTGTGAATGTTAGGTCAAGGAGCCAGAATATCGGACTCTTGGGCAGGGTGCTATCTGCTCTGGCAATTTGTGGTTGAAATTGCTAAAGGAAAGGAGCTATATCTTAGTAGCATTAAATGTTGCTATTCATTTATATCACCATTTGACTTCAGACTTGAAGTCATTTGTTAAGGTTTTAAGCATCGCCTTGGATATGTGCGCATTTGTTTGATTCGCATGTCGAGAATGGTATGTCGTCATCAGCAAATAAATCTACATTTAATGCAGTTTCATCAAGGTGTTCATTAATGAAAATATGGAACAATAAAGATCCATGGATCGACCCTTGAGATACGCCCACATTAATGTCAAATAGTTTGGATATATAGTCATTTAATATTACCTGAAAGGAGGCGCAAATATATATATATATATATATATATATATATATATATATATATATATATATATATATAGTTTATATTAGATCCTATTATGATAAGGGTAAGGGTATGCTCGGTATTGAAGATAGAGCATTAATATAAGAAATACTGATATTTTCTTCTTTAAACAGATGTTAAATAGTCTTTTGCTTGCAAATTTTCAAATTTATGCTGGCAAATAACTTATTTTCTTAGTATCTCCTTCTGATGAGAAGAGTTTATCTTTGAAATCCTATGAATTAAGGGTATTTTTTTTAGTTCTTTGTTGACGATTTAGTAAACCCATGTAATTGTCTAATCTTATTTTTTGCAATTTCAATATTTCTAATTTTATCGTTATATATATATATATATATATACATATATATATAGAGAGAGAGAGAGAGAGAGAGAGGATTTCCAAACTTATTTTGTTACTAAAGTTCATGTTAATGAAATAAAGAGACTTGAAAACTTGACAGTCTGTTAGAGAAAACCAAGAACTTATTCAAACAGTTCGGTCTTATTACTACCAAGGTTCTTGTAATTGAAAAGCAAATTTTGAAAAGGTGTTGACTGGGTAATTGTAAACCGCTATAAGTGTCTCTTTCAGGCCAGGACTTTGTCTCTTGGGAACGTGTCACTCAAGAGGATATTTATGGCCGGTGGCCCTCGATAAATTGTACATTCTTGTGATGGACACATTTCCTTACACACTCGCCAACTCCACGTGTAAGAATTTATCTGCCTCAGGTACAGATTAGTGCAACGTGTGTAGGCTTCTTTCTTCATTTCTTCCGTTGTTTCCTCTGTTTTGTTCATTTCGCTGTGACACCTTTGCAACACGCTCGATCTCCGCTTGCTCCTGGGGCAAGACGGTGTCCTGTATGTTTGCAAGTGGATACCATCTTTGTTTGTAGACAGAGGCATTGGATCACACCAGCAATCTGACCAAATGCCAAATTTCGGTTTTCTTCAAACTGACTTCTTGAACGAAAAGTAGTGTACTCTCACAGAGTAGCAAACTTAGTCTAATTGCAAGATTGTCCTCTGGTCGCCTCGAGACTAAAGCAAATAATACCAGCAAGATGACCCGGCATTGTCCACATAAACTTGCTACAGTAATTGTTTCTAGCAGAATTTAAGTACATTCTTCTATCTTTCGCAAAATTATCTAATGAGGTGAGTCCATGTAACAACAATTAATGAGAAAGATGCTGATCAGATGAAAAGAATGATAATTCTTTATAATCATATCGTCATCAGAAATCACTTTATTTAAATAATTGGGGCTTTTATATTATACAAGCGAAAAGATTGAATTTCAAGCCTGAAATAGAAACATATCCAAAAATTACGAAAAACGATAAGGTAGAAAAATCATTATTAATGAAAAAGAAATTTATGACAGGAAGAAAAATCACTATATTGCACTTACTAAAAAAGAGATAAGTTGACAGGGGAAATAATTAAGTTCTGTTGCTTATGTCGGAAAAAAAATATTCCCCCATATAAACTCTATAGAAAACAGTTTTTCATTAATAATTATTTTTCTACCTTATTGTTTTCTGTAACTTTGGGATATGTTACTATTTGCGACATAAAAATTACGTAGGTACCGTTTGTTTTACTTAAAATTTAATATTCTTTCGTTTGTATGATATAGAAGCACCAAATAATCCTACATTTGAAATGACATGGCAATTGTCATTGAATCTTAGAATTTTTATATTTATGTTAGATTTTACCTTTTTTTTATTAGCTACTAGCAGTTAAGCCCGGCTTTGCTCAGGTCCTATATACTGTTCATAACTTTTTGTGTATATATATATATATATATATATATATATATATATATTAAAAAGTTTGACTTATGCCTAGGTAACCTACATCTAAAATTTCAAGTGTTTAGAACCAAAATTAGCGGAGGAGTTTGGTAGAGTCAGCAGAGGTCAACTTTTCAACTATGACCTCTTGGCAGCCAAATTGTCGCCCCAAAACTGATTAATTGCTTGCTACATGTCTGAATACCCTTTATGCAAAATTTCAAATGTTTAGACCAAAAATTGGCTGAGTAATTTGGTAGATATCGCAGAGGTGACATTTTTTAAACTTTGACCCCAATTTGTACCCTTTAGCATTCATTGTTTTGGTCTCAAATCAAATTAAAACGTTTGATCCATGTCCGAGTAATCTACATCTCAAATTTCAAGTGTTTTGACCTAAGATTAGCGGAGGAGTTTGTAAGAGTTTTAAAAGGTCAAATCGTTGAACTTTGACCCCTTGACAGCCAAATTTCTGGCCGAAATCTGATTTAAAAGATTTTCCTAAATCTCAATACCTCTTATGTCAAATCTCGAGTCCGTAGACTGAAAATTGACAGAGTAGTTTGGTAGGAAATGTACACACACAGACACACATGCACACAGACAATTTCACTTTTATAGATGAAGATTTTTTTTACAAATTCTTTTTCGGTTGATATGGAATGTTATATTGTAATCTTAGTATTGCCCACACTGAGAACCAGTGGCATAACAGATAAAGAACTAGGCAAAAATTCAGTTGTAAGTGATACTCTTCTGGAGGTTGAAGTTTCAATAGTAAGTATGGGTGATACCTACCATATAATTCCAAATTACTTAAGACTTTTACCTGGTCATCGCTGACGGAATGAGAATATGCTAGACCCATTGAAAATTTCTTGCAGATCTCTGAGTGACGGCTTATGTTCAGTTATAGCATCTTTTTGGTAATTGACAATCCATTTGAAATTTTGAAAAGCCTCTAAATTATGGTCTGATGGTCAAATTCGATTAAAATAGAATATACATAGGTGAAACTTTAAGGGAAAGGCATTCCCCCCCCTATTTCACTTGGAAGAGAGGCATGTTGAGATTCGGTAATAGTTTTATTGTCTTACTCGGAAAATTTTATAGATATGTTTTAAATTTCAAAAAATATATATAAAGTTTAAAGTTTTAAGGCTGATTATGACTTTTATAGTCGCCTCAAGTGTGCAATTAAAGATTTGAGGATACTTTCATAGTTTTTCCTGTAAATTTTACTCGATAATAGACTTCCATGATTGATGTAGATTCTTTAACCTTTTTCTGTAGGGCACACACACAGATATTGAGTTTTATTTGATATGGATTATTAATAGTCAGACTGTCAAGATTTAAACTCAATGGATGTTAATTTTTTAACGCCAAATAGATAAACAATAGAAAGCTACATTTCAGTAACCATGTCTTTACTAATTTGTAAAAAGCACCAGATCTTGACGGACTGTTTCATCGTTACTTAGACAACCAAAATACAGAGTTCTCCATCTTGGATTTTCTGTAAGTGTGAATGGTCAAAAGTAAAAAGTCTATGTTAAAAAATAGCAGAAAATAAAATAACAAAAATGATAAAACTAATGATTTGTTTACTCTGTGGACGCCATATTTCATATATTTTTTAATTATAGAGCAGAGGATGAATTCTTTTAATTGATGTTTATGCATTTCTATGACATTATAAAGCCATAGTATTGGGCATTTATTTATTTAAAACTGATTTGTTTTACGAAACAGGCAAATTAGGAAAGTTATTATTGTGGACTCACCCATGCATTAACTCTTTCGAACTCTATAAATATACTGAGAAGTACCACTCTGGGGCGTCACACATATTGGTGCTAAGTACTCCAACTCTCGCTCTATGTGTTATGTCTTGTTGTAATACATTTTTTAAAACTATATGTATGTCTGAGCCTTTCTTAGTGACCTTTTTACTCTTCCATGCTTACGGACAATGCCGGGTAACGATGCTAGTTACAGGTAAGAGATATATTCTTGTAGAATGAGCCATGACTAAGCCATGCATAATTTAAAAACACTTTTAAGAAACCATTTCTTTTATTTCAGTTAATAGTTGGTTCTTTTATTGTCTTAATTTTTTTGTGGTGGGGAGGGAGGAATGCATCTTTTAACTGGTGCATCCTCCAATCAGGAACCTTTGAAATGTAAACTTCCAGTATTTTATTTCTTCATTTATTCCTACTTCTTTCCGCGGATAAAAGCCATCTTTATTTAAATGGTTTTTGTTTTTCCAATTCAAAGTCGTTTGTATTTGAACAACCAGTTACAAAATTGAAAATTGCACCTTAGCCAATTGTCAGAGATTGCCTCCTCCTGGCTCCGGCTTGTTTTCACTTTTAGTTTTATATTTCAATAAAAATGAAGACCAAGAAAAGGGAAAAATATAACACCTCTAAGCAAATAGCATCAGAGCAACAGTTTTTTAATTTGCTTGCAGGTGATCATTAACCTGTTTAACATAATGATTTCCCTGACCTTACTGATGCAAGCTGGTGAAAGTCGCCACCTGTTAATGTTTCCTTTGTTGAACTGTTACGAAATCACCCCCCCCCTTATCTAAAGTCTCTTGAGTAAACCTTCAAGGAGTTCACGAGTGAATAAATGGATATCGAGACAGACTATTGAATCATACAAGCTGAGTTAAATCTAATTAAATTTGGTTATCTTAAACGTTCTTATGGCTGCCATTGATCCCGCATTATCTTCTAGTTTTATACCAATTTGTTTCAATTAATAATTTGATGACTAAATACTACAGTAATAATATGACCTAATAATTACGGTATTGTTTGATTATTAAATTATTCAACTAAACTGGTACAAAATAAAATCATATTAGATTAAAATATTCATATTATTTGGATTCATTGGACTACTGTTCTCATCTTGAGTGTTATTTTACAACGTTTCAGTCGATGCAACCTCCAACCTTCTTCAGGTGTATCTTGTCAAACTCGGGAATTTGGACGAATTTCGAGCGGAACCCTTTATTTACTTCATGAGGGTAGCGTGCTCTTGCATCAGTCATGACTGGATAGAGGTCCTAAGTAATTCACAATTATATTTTTTGGTCGCCCACACTGAGGATTGAACCTTCAACCTTCAGGAGAATATCACTTTCACAATTGATTTTTCTATCCCCATGAAGTAAATAAAGGGTTCTGCTCGAAATTCCATCCAAATTCCCGAGTTCAACAAGATACACCTGAAGAAGGTTAGAGGTTACAGCAACCGAAACGTTGTGAAAATCACACTCAAGATGAGAACAGTAGCCCGATGGATCCAAATAATACGAATAACCAATGCTGATCTCAAAAATTCAGAAACGTCATGATTAAAATAATGTTGTTTCAATGCGGCCATCTGAAAGCAGAAAATTTCAAGATAACCGCTTTTACATATACTATGTTATAAAACTCCTAAGCTATGAGTAAAAAAATACAGTTCATAATCATTGAATAGTTTGTTAAATATTGTTTTTCAGCATTTAATAATCAAGATGTTGATAATATTCCTGAGATAAGGTTTTTTTTTTTACTTGTATTCATCCCAAACAAGGCACATTGCCACTGAGCGTAAGAAGGTACGTTAAATTAGGGACCATGCTTATAGGGACACTAAGTGGGGAGTTGAGCAGTGAACATTACATTTAATTTTCTGCATGTTAGTACAGTAAAAGGTGCAGGCAACAGGGAGGAAATTCCAAAGTCTAGTCACTCAAGGGAAGAAAGTATTAGAGGAGAACGCTTTTCGGAATTTGGGAACGTCTACAGTGAAAGCATAGCATTTTCTTACTTGTCGGGTTAGTTGTAGGTATTTACGTCAATGAGACATCAGTGCTATAAATTTGCCAGAGCACATTCCAGCAGAGATATGCGGCCTTGTGCATAGACAGGGTTAGAGGTTGGTTGGGTGTGCAGAACTTATTAGATTGGAGACTCTTTTGGACCGTGTCTAACAGAGAGAAAGAGACTAGTAGCTAATGTTCCAATCGATATGTGTGAATAATATTCCATGCATGGGTAAATCGTGACTTTGTAGAGATATAAGATACTTGCAGCTAGGTGTTGTTTTCTTGCATGGTAGAGGAAACCTAGCTTCTTTACTGCAGTCTCATCAATGTATTCTATGTATTTTTCCAAATCATATTAGCTATGAATGTTAAGCCAAGGAGTTTAAATGATGAACTCTAAACTAGACTGCTATTAGCCAAGGTAATCACTTTCATACTAGCTGGAAAACACTCTCCCTAGCAGAAATCACCAGCTTCTTTTGAATAAGGGAATTTCCCGGGAATATTACATGCACAAGTGGCCCTCAGTCGTTAGTATATCCCGGTAAGTAGAGATGATGAATTTAGTTTTTGCAGTTTTCTCACAGTATCACTGTTCTCCCATATACAGTATCTGGTAATCCCAAATAGTTACTCATCTGGTACAAACCCAGTTCAACGTTGCTTAACTTTAGTGATCCAATGATACCTAATGTCAATATGATTATGCTGCTTTGGAAGACCCTTGACAAGCTGAACAGACGTTGCCTATTCAAATACTCACCTGATATAATGCAAGAGTTATACAGGAAAGCTATTCTTTCTTAAAATTATAGTGTGTGTTCTTTCATCACCAACAGAAATACGGCTATAATGTTGAAGTCTGTTTATCTCTATCCTACAGTGGGATGATGTGACACTAAGATCAGAAAGTGGGTTTTAAAGAGCTAGCACTATAAAGAAAAAGCATTCTGGCCTGCAAAAATGCCTAGGCAATCTCAATGGCATTCTCTAATAGGAGCGCTTTGAACGATTGACAATAGACTAACACGTTTTGCAAGGAGAGAATGTAAAGCCTGGGAGAATAGACCTTCTGAAACCGTGCAGGATCAGAAGCATCCCTCAGTAAATAAGGAACAAACCATCTCAACAATAGCCTCGATTCTGTCGGTTTTAATGCGGAGGGAATAATCCTATTCTATAGTTTTATTGTTGAAATTTTCTGCTATTTTTAATATCGCCTGTAGAGAAGACTGTCACCTAGAATTGATTATTACTTAGCACTTTATCTGTTGCACCATGATTTTTATCTAGTTATGGCAGACAGAACAAGAAAAATATATTCCCATAGATTAAATAAAAAGTTATCTTCGAAATTTTCTTCACATTTCCAAGTTCAACACGATGCACTAAAAGGAAGTTACATCAGTCGAAACGTAAGAATATCATTAAAGATCAGAACAATTATCTGAATAATCCTCCTTAAAACTTCCGAAGCATATATTGATCTTATAATGTCTTTTTTTTTTTTTAATGGCATTTTTTTCCTTTCAATACTTACAAGATTAAATTTGGCCAATATTAATAAAAGAATAAAATAAATGCATTTGAAATGTTAAAAAGAAAGAATAAAAGACCTAATTTTCAAAGATTGGTTTTGTCTCTTTTTATATTCTTCCAAAAAAATATTTTCTCTATGAATTCAGTGACTTATTGATTTTAGAACGATATTGATCTGGGAGGTCAATTTGTCAATCAGTACCTTGATAAACGGGTTTGAAAAAGCCGAGGGCGTGTATGCGAAGAGGTAGAGTTGTCCAATCAAGATTAGTAACAGGCAAATATTAATTTTTTTTCTAAAGATTAAAGAAAATATCTTAGCATTTCTTGAAATACAAACTGGAGCCACCACCATCATTACTGCTACTATTATTATTTATTTATTTTTGTAACTATCAGGTCATTATTCTATGTGAAAAAAAAAAAGCATGACTATCACGTTGGCATAGTGGAGATCAAAAGAAAACATATTGAATTATGGATTATCTTAATGATGTTTTTGAGCCTAATTGCTGGAAAGCTTGTCAAAAGAGTGCACAGTTAATTTCATAAGGTACGTGATTTCGTCAAACACCACAAAACAAAATTATGTGACCTAGCGTTTTTTAGGGCAACATTTTGATACTGTCATTTTAAAAGAGAACTCTAAACATTTAGCTATGTGAATGAAAGGCTCAAAATATAAGGTGCCTTCAATAAGTTTCCAGTTTTGTATGGGCACTTTCATTGATAGTACACACTATAGTCCCCTTCGAAGTATCTCCTCTGGATGCAATACACTTGTTGTACCATTCCAACAATTTCTGTAAATCCTCTTATGTCAGTGTGTCAATGACCTTCATCACAGTCTCTTTCATCTCCTCAGTTGTCTCATAATGACAGCCTCTGTTTTCCTTGTGCTTAGGGAATAACCAAGTCACAGAGAGCAAGGTATGGACTATAGAGATGATAAAGAACTGTCTTGATGCTCCTCTTGATAAGGATGTAGTTGTGTACTGGTGCATTCACGCAAATCTTCTGTATCTTCAGTTCCTTGTGAATAATTGTGTGTACAGTTCACATACTGACATCAAACTGTGGACTTATTGTCTCTATAGACACACGATGGTCCTTATCTATGAAATTCTTTATTTGACCAATCAACTCTGGTGATCTGACTTCCTTACTCTTCCCACACCTCTTATCATCCGTCACAGACTCCCTGCTTTCCTTGAATCTCTTACGCCATTCAAAAACTGACGCTCGATTCATGCAAGATTCATGCAAGATTCATGCAAGATGCTCCAAAAACAGTCTCAAACATTCTATACATTTCTGTAGCATTTTTTTTTTCAAAGTTTAAAACATAATTTTATTGCATATCGTTCATCTAACGTGGCCTCACATCCAGATTGCATTTCTGAAATTCACCATCTGTGACAATCAGGCTTTAGTAGGGTGCATTCCAGTTCCGTCTGTCGCTTTACATTTGAACCTGAAATCATAAAAAATTGGTCATCATCATCAAAATTATTCTAGACTTTTGAAAATTCAGTATATTATTGCTCTATATGAATAGAGCAATAATATACTGAATTTTCAAAAGTCTAGAATAATTTTAAATGTCTGTACAAAAGAAAGTCTGGAAACTTATTGAAGGCACCTCGCATTTCTCCACAAAGTGTAAATTTTAAGTTTGTTGTAAAATAAATAAAAAATTTCATTCCTCGAATATCAAAGTTGAATACTGACTTCTTTTGTTGCTTACTGTTTTTGCTGTTAGGTTCTATAAATATGTTACATAAACTATCTATTTTTATGGAAATCACTTGAGATAAGGCATGAAGCTACTTGATGTAAGGGGCTATGAAAAATGATTATCACAAAGATAGGAAATACCTATTGACCTTCGTCTTGAAAAGACCAAGGCAAACAGTGATCAGTATTTTGTTTTACTTGCATTATTCAGACTATTGTTCTCATCTTTTTTTTTCACAACCTTTCAGATGACGTAATGGCAAGAAAGAAGAAAAAAAAGAAAAAAATACTGAGGATGGAGTTTGATTCTGAAATATATTTAAATTATAAATTTCAAACAAGTAAAATATGTGTTTATTTTCGTAAAACTGCGTTGTAAGTTAGCTTTCAAACGCACTTGATGCATATTTTATTATATTCAAATTAAATCGACGCTTTAACGGAACTCACACCACTGACATATTTTAAGATGTTTCTTTTAACAAGAGTATTTTGTAAGGTAAAAAGCTGAATAAAATTGGAAAACTGGTTCTTGGAATTTTTTTAATGATTCGTCAATACTATAATACTCGAGCATTACTGACTTAGGAGCTCCACATCGTGCAATGCACAAGGTAGTCAAAGTATACAACCGTTTTCGATCTGGAGTCAGATCCATAGCATCCCTCCAGTTTCTTCTCGTTGCAATCAAATTTCCTCCGATCGTCTGTTCATTTTTGATCTTCCTATTCTTTTTCCATCAAGAGTCTATTGGAGCACTTTTCTGGCAATTCCCTCTGGGGTCAATCTTCAGGTATGTTCGCATAGATACCATTTATCGATTATTGATGATACTAACTGTTATTTAGTACGATCTATGACTACTACTGTAACAGTGAATTACACACAATTATATGTGAATCGGCATGAATGTGGAAAATTTGAAAGAAAACTTCAAAGATGGCTGACCAAATCATCTGATAGTCAACCTGTGCGAACGGGGTTTGTTTTGCTTGTGCGCATCTATGCTTTCTCTGAGTGCTAGCTATTTAGATGAATTAGTTTCTGTTGTAAGAAGTTGAGTGTTATTCAAATCTTCAATCAATTTGATTTTTGTTTTTGATAATGATCATTTCCCATTGGTCATTCAGTGTCATCATAAATATCATTTTCTAATTATCAGCAAAAAAATGTCAAGACTGATTAAACTTTATTAGGAATCTCATTTATTCATATTGAAAGAATTTCCTCATTTCTTGATGATGATGATGATGATGATGATGGACAATTATGTCCGCACTAAAAGTAACAAAAAAAAAATAATATAAAATAAAATAATTATGCCAAGTTATGTTAAAGAAATAAAATAATTTTCTAATTAAAATTAATAATAAAAATCACATTAACAATAATTAAGTAATGATATGTAATTATTTTCCACTTTCTGAGTTTAATATGGAAACTGTTCATTAATTAAATTTTGAAAATATATTTCTTTTTCTTGGGAAGAAACAAATCTATATAATGAAAGTGAATATTGGTGCAATCCGGCTATGTTCAATAATCACGTTTGCAAATTTTTTTTATAAGTAGAAAAGAGAGGCTTAATCTTAGTAATAATTGATAATAATAAAGAACAGAAAAGATAATCACGCAAATTTAATTTTTCTGGGTAAAGTAGGGAGGCTTAATCTGAATAAATGATGAAAATAAAATGTAGGAAAAATTTCTTTGACTTTTAATATATACAAAATAACTCTTTTTAATATTTTTTCTTTCTAAATCTTGAATTAATCTACAGGCTCACAGTTGCTTTATTTATAAATTCAATTTTTTTTTACAAGGGAGTCACCACCTATTAAAGCCAGAAAGCCACTCGAGGATAAGGTTTAATGGATGTAAGGTGGTACTGTAGTAATCGTTAATGGTGTAGATTGGGTAGAATTTATTTATGGGGATGGCTCAACAGGAATTTGTTTACATGGGACTTGACTACTATATTGCAGTCGGTCAAGAAGCCGTTCTAGGAAAGAATTAAAATCTCACATATATATTCTTCTATTACATATTTTAGTATCACACAACGTATGCACAAAAAACAGTTGTATTAAAACAGTATGGTTTATGTGTTTCACGTTATGAAATACAAAGACCAGTTCAATGACACATCCATGAGCAGATGAATTTGCAGTATAAAATCTTATCAAACCCAATACATCGGGTGTGAAGATTTGCTGAAAGCACAATAATTTGACCAACACAGAATTTGTCTTAAGGATGAAACGATTATGCTGGTATGGTCATGTGAAATGTTCCTCTTTCTGGATAAGCGATTACAGAAATATCAATGTCCTAAATCAGAGTAAGGTTAGCCAGCTAAGGAAAATTAGAAAGCAAGTGATTGGACAAGACTACTCAGAGTGGAATTTGGCGATTTCTAATCCGATGAACCATTAGAAGAAGAGGGTGAGTTTGTATAATATCAGAAAATGTTTGAACCTTGAATCCGGGCAGAGTGACATTAAATAGATAGAAGTATGATTGTTCCCCCCTTCTCTTTCTTTCCGCCAAAAGCAATGAAAGGAGAGAAACAAAACGTTTTTTTAAACCAAAATAGGAGGCATCTTTTTTCCCCTCTCATTATTTTCACTTTTTTCCCTTCTCTGACAATAAGACAATGAAACAAAGGAGAGAAAGTAAGCAATAAAATAAAAAAGAGATGAATACCTTTCACTAGTAGATATTAAAGAAATTCTGTCATTAAGTAGTGTTTGATGCTTTAGGCAGCAGTATTAGGATTTGAAACTACAAGGCTTAGCTCCTCCGACTACCTCTATGATATTAATAAACAAAACAAAAACTGTTGATCGGATTAAATATAAAATGTGATAAAATGGATTAAGAATGAATACAGGCTATATGACTGTCGGTGCAGAATTTTTATGTAGCTAGTAGTATAAACAGCTATTGATAAAAAAAAGTGGAAGAGATTGACTTCACTTTCTATACAAGATTTGTTGGTTTTGATGAAACAAAATTTCATTATAAACGGAAAAAAATGTTTCACTGGGTTGACAAATATTCTTCTCGTCAGAACATGCACTTTGGGTTCTTTATAGGAATAGATATCCAGAGTTTCGCAAGTTGTCCAACTACAAAAAATCAAGTTTTTCAAAACTATACAAATAAAAACTGTGCTGTATTTTTCTTACCAGACGACTATTTTTCTATCAATTAGAAAGATTAAATTCTGACTTTTACGTAATTTATTTGATATCTTTATTACTTCCATAACTTTTCATTTGGAAGATTTTGATAAATGTTCATTTACTTTTACTAAAAAGAAAACAAAAACATAAATTTCATTTTATATCCAAAGTAACTACCCCCCCCCCAAAAAAAAGAAATAACAGTGCGTCTACGTAATAGGAACTAAAGTAAATAGATTTTTCCTCAACTAAACCTAAAACTTTAATCCAGGTCAAGGTAAAAAAAAAAGTTTGGTCCGCATTGGCGCATTATGTATAAGTACTGAAACAACATTATATTAAAATTAAATTTCTTTTGTCAAAAAATATATTTGCAAAGAAAAAAAACCAAAAAAAAAAAAACCGCTAATAATACATTCAGTTTCCGATGAAAGTCGGAATTGATAATTTAAGTACCAAAATTTGCTTGAATACCTATTCCTAAAACGTGCCATAAATTATTTCTTTTTCTTACGTATTTTCTTATTTTTCTCATTCATTATATCTGTTAAGTTATATATATATATATATATATATATATATATATATATATATATATATATAATGTGTGTGTGTGCATGCATATAAATATATCCTTTAACTGTCTGGCAAATGTCCTCGAGTGCAACTTTATTTTTTGTCTTTCTTTTCATTTATCCATTCCGTCTTTCCTTTAATCACTTTTGGAAGTTTGTGCTGATCGTTTTCTTCCATGGCCGGCGTAATCCACGGAAAGATACAAATGATAGCAACAGGCCTCATCAAAGCTAAAATAATGGCTATTAAACAGAGGCTCATCGTATCTACTTGTAGCACTTGGGTTAACGGCTGTTATTTTCTGATGATGGCCATATCATGTTTAAGCCTTCCGGTGGGAGACTAATTACATGTCTGTGTTTTTCTATTTTTTTTTTTCATTTTAGTTTGATATGATTGTAGTAAGTAATCACATGAATTACTTCCTCTCTTAGAAATTATCTCCCTTCTCGTCTCTATAACTACCGAAAAGAACTTTCCCTTTTCTCTCATGTTTGCATGTGTTAGCTTTTAAAAATTGACTCCCAAACTGACCTATTTCTGACCAGGTCTTCATTTAATATTTCTTTTCATTAGCCTTAACCTGTCAACTAACCCTGCTTCTTCAACTGGTTTACATCTACTTAACTAAGCGCTCTCATCCATTCTTTTCATTTGACCAAACCAATGGACAAATTTCCCTATAGTTTACAAATTTAATATTCCTCTGTAGTCATGACATTAACGCCTCACAAATTTAAAATTCTCATTACATATCCACCGTGTATTACTATTATAATATCATCTCTCTCCATGCAACGCATGTCCTTAACTCTAATTGATCAAGTGTACTTATTCAATTATCTAGAATATAAATATCACCTGTCTGTTTAAATGTATGCATGTATGTTTGGCTAAAATTTTCAACAAAGGCGACGGATTTTCACAAGATCGGAATCGTTTTGAAGCTCGACCTTCTCGGACGACAAATTTAGAAACATTGGCTAAAACCATTCATTCCTTCACCCATAACTGGGCAGTTTTCTACAAGGAGGGGGGGTCGGTTTTTTTTTAGCACAAATGCCATTTTTGCAAGTCATCGTATTGGTTGGAATGACTTTACTAATTTCAACGTTCTGAATTCCAGTGTCGTCATGGAGTAGGGGTAAGACGCCAGGTTTTCTTTCATTTTCTTTTCTGCCTTCCCATCACGGGTTTATACAATACTAGCACCCAGGCTAGTATTGTATAAAATAGAATGAGATAAACGCTTTCTGTCGATTTGATATATATATATTTTTTTTTTTGACTAAATAAATTCTTATAGATTTCATAAAAGTGGCATTTATCACATGCATAAAAAGCAGTTTTATGCATTCATGATTGGTATGACTACCCGGTGTTACCCAGAGCTATAGATAACAAAAAGAAAAGTTAAAGTGTGTGCGTGTATAAAATCTTTCTTTTAAAATATCCTTCTCTTTCTCTTTATGTCCCCTTTCCTTCTCTCCCTCTCTGCCTCTTTATATCGTCCTCTCAATATCTAGCACCCCCTCTCGCTTTCTAGCACAAATGCCATTTCAAACCAAAGGTCGATGGAAAAATCACTCCAAATGTTGAGACCCTCTCACTAACTAATTATGTTTTTAGGTTTCTGAATTTTTTAGATGATTTTTTAGGTTATTCCTATTATTCGGATTCTTTGGACAACTGTTCTCATCTTGGGTGTCATTTTCACAACGTTTCAGTCGATGTAACCTCCATTCTTCTTTTGGTGTATCTTGTCAAACTCTGGAATGCTTCTGCAAAACTCTGGAATTTGGACAGAATTTCCAACAGAACTCTTTATTTACTTCACGGGGATGGTAGCATGCTCTTGTTTCGTCAGCCATACCCTAAGTAATTTGAAAATGTATTTTTTGGTAACCCCTACTGAGAATTAAACCTTCAACCTCCAGGAGAATATCACTTTTACAATTGATTATTCCAAGTACTCTAACCACTGCAAAACATCCCCAAGTTCGATAAGATTGACCTGAAGAAAGTCGCAGGTTACATCGACCGAAACGTTGTGAAAATAACACTCAAGATAAGAACAGTAGTCTGAAGAATGTAAATAATACGAATTATGTTCTTGTTAACATAAAAAAAAATGAATATTACAAAAGTATGTCCATATTGTGTTGGAAGCAATACAGCAATAAGAATTGTTGGTATCTTGTGCAGTTTCTGACTTTTAGGTTGACACACGCATAACTACCCTTCATGTAATGGATGGCTACTGTAAGATTTAGACAAAAGAAAACATTTCGAAATTAACAAATAAACAACTTACTTGCTAAGACTTGAAGTAAGTTTATCGCACTTGAGATATGAAGTTGATAATCTTAGCTTCACATGATCAGTGATTATATTTATTTTAGGAATATATTTTTATCTTCATGCTTTTAAAATGTTTTAATGGGTCCATTTTTAAACGAACATAATATTTCTTTATTTTATATATCGGAATTCTTTGGCGTATACAAGTTTTAAATTATTTAAAAAAAAATAGTTGAGCTGAAATTTGGTGGTCGCCAAATGTATCGGCACTCAAATCTCATTGTCTCCTTGATATGATCTCTGCTAATTGACTACTGACCCAAGACAAGTTTGACTCAAATATAATAAGCTCCACAATATTCTGATTCTTTTTTTTTCTTTTTTCCTCTTAGTAAGCTGTCCTGTTTCAAGCCAGTTGCATTGGTACACTTAATGTATTTTGATCATGACAATGGATTCTTGAGTCGTTTCAAATCCGTTTTGAAACTTTTTACTGGTTTTCTATTTAGAAATTTGCTGTGGTGGTATTAAAAGTTGATGATAGTCTCCGCACTGCTAAGATACATGGGAAGTGTCTTTTATTAATTTACTTGTTAGTTTGTGTTCTTTGTTGAATTTTGTCTAATTTTTTTTTTTTTTTTTGCTGATGGTGTGAGCTTGGAATAAAATGTGGTGGGTTTTGTTATCAGAAACACATTATGCCATCTGGCTGAGTGAGCGTGTGTGTGTGTCATCTGGAATCTAAGTTTGGCAATGGAATTATATTCTTCGTGTGATCAGTTTTAATATTAGAATTTTGAGCAGCTTATCTTCTGGCAGAAGAATTGGAATGGCAAGGGTGATATATTGCACTTTGCTTATTTGCTCTTGGAGAGGCTCTTGCTATCAAATACTGGAATTCTCTTTAACAGGTTTTCTTTTGTTTATTGTTTTTTATTTATTTTTTTTTTTTTTAGTATTTTGCTTTTATTTCCATTCTCTAATTTTCTTTGTCTTATTTTCTCTTTTCTGTCGCTCTAATGAAAATCATCTCTCGCTTTCGAATAACTTTCTGCGAATTTTATTTCTATTTTATTCATTCTTTCTCTCTCTCTCTCTCTCTCTCTCTCTCTCTCTCTCTCTCTCTCTCTGATTTATCCTCATCTCTTTTTCTTATTCAGTGTTTCCGTCTCTGTATGAACTATTTCCCCTCTATCCCTCTTTTTTATTCATTTTCTCTCTCTCTCTGTCTCTCTCTTCATTTATCTCTTTCATATTAACTAATACTCTTAAATTAATCGTATATCATTCTCATGTAAATCATTTTCTGCTCTCTTATTTTAAGTTCCTCCTTCTCTCATTTGAAATATTTTTCTCTTATGAATACTATTTAATTCTGTTTTCCATTATCCCATTTTGAATTCTATTTCTCCCATTTTCCCTTTCTGGTGTTTTCTCTCTTCCTTTTTTTTTCTTGTATTTTCCCTATAATTTTAAAATTCTTAATAATTTTTAGAATAATAATGATATAATCCATTATACTTTAAGACAATTAATTGTGGTGGTTTTTAAGACCCACAAAGTATGTAGGGTAACTGACAATTTTTAAGACCCTTAAAATTGGTCGATAACTGTGACTAGCTTCAAAACCCTAACCTCTGAAAATGTAGGATCACTATAATAAATGTTAAGATTCTTTATAAATTGGAGAGTAATTTATGACTCATCGTGGCCATTCATAAAGTGTGTATAATTATAAAACTATTAATAAATGTTGAGTAGCTATGATCATTCATGAATGGAAGATAGCAAATTCTATTTATAAACATCTGAAGACACCGTCCTTTCTTCAAAAGTAACAGGTTTTCAATTATTTTACTTTTTATTTACTGCATGGTGGCATGAGAACTTTAGCTCAATTGTCAGATTGTGTCACTATTTTTAGTCAGTAACAAAAACATTAAAACAAAATTAGAAATGGCGGTGCCACCGATCTTTGGGGTTAACATTTACAAGGATATTCTTTTATAAATTAAAGAAAGTCTTATGATATAAGAATAAAAGAACACACAGTGTGGAACAAAAAATGTTCTGCATATTAAAGTTTGCTTTTTTATTCACCAACAAGATGCGTTTTGTTTTACTCAGCTTACCTTCTAGACTTTGTGTCTTTTGGTGAACGGAGAAACAGACTGTCATTTTTGTACTATTTTAATACCCAAACTTGATTCCGCGATTGTTTGGTTGAAGGTAGCCTTTGTAGCCACTCTCCTTGTCTGGCTATTCTTTGCTCGACCCGACTTTCGTTTGGTGGGGGGCACGGGGATTCTGGCAAGTGTGGTTGACGAAGATAATAAGATGATCCTTACGACCTGGCTTCTTAGCTCAATGGGACCACTGTCTTGGATGGCGACTCATCAGATGTTAAGATAATGACATATTCGTGGATGATAAAACTGACAAAAGAGCTTCTTATATATCCTTCAGAATAAGAGAACAGACTTATGACGAATTTTCAGAAAAAGAAAAAAGTGGCTATATTAAATAATAATAATAATAATAATAATAATAATAATAATAATAATAATAAGTAGTTGTATTAGTAGTATCGGCATAGACTGGCACCACATCAAATAGTCATGAAGGGTCAAAGAGGATGGAGAGACCTAGGAAAGAAAGCATCAACCAAACCATAACTGGATGAGTGCGAAGAGGACTGGAATTTTAGAGGGGCTCATTGCCACCCAAATTCCAGTGAAAGCCAATGATGGTTGCCAATTGATGTCAGTGGTAAACGGTTGTGGCAATAATGGCCGAAATGATTCAAGAATAACATCCCCGATAAGAACAGCTGTCCAAATAATTAAAATACTACAAAAATAGATGCGTATAACAAGAGACTGTAAAATAATCACTTTTTCTTACTCAGTAATGAATGAAATAGTAGGGTAGACTAGATTCTTAAGCCTTGGTAGAGCAACTAATCTAGGAGAAATAAACTATGAAATAACATCAATCGTTTTCGATTTATTTCTGTTTGTCTTGGATTTCTCTTTACTACTGTATTCAAGAGATGTGTAGTTTTGATTTTTAATCTTAATGAGTCATTATCAAGACACAAAAGCCACTCAAGGATAAGGATTAATGAGATTGTTAGTTGAAAGATGACCAATACTGTGAGAGGATTGGAAATAGTGAATGAAAAGGCAAAATTTGAGTACTTGAGAACTGCTTGACAAGTATTTGTTGGCATTGGATGACCATGGTGTAATCAGCAGGAAAACAGCAACGTGGTATTGTATTACATAGAGGAATGGAGCCTCTTGGAGAAAAGCTCTGCTCCTAGAAGTCTCATACATAACCCTTTACTTTAACTATGGATTCCTTATTGTAAGTGTACCCTTTCAGATGGCAGCCTTTATCTCAAGGGAGGAGTAGAAGGTCGACAATATATAAATTCTATAAACAATCTTTGGCAGTTACCATATTACATGCTGCCTTATGCATTGTCATTAATAACGTGTTTGCTCATCTTAAACAAAGTTTTTATTTTAAATATATCATGAAGAAATCGAAACCTATATGCAAAAGTTTGAGTGTAAATCCTTTATTGACCAATGCATATTATTTTGCACCATAATTTCAAGTCTCTGAGAAAACTGAGACCAAAACAGTTTTAGTAAAAGAACATGAATATATATATATATATATATATATAAAGACTCTTTTTGTATAAGGTGTTCAAGAAACCTGATCCAGTAAAAGAAATCTATGGACGATTTTATTTCCCTGAAACCTTAACCCATAATTCTTTTTCATTAAAAGATATGGACAGCAGACGAAAATCACTCATGTCTGGAGACCAACGGCCAAAGCATGACGCATTTTTTTTTTTTTTTTTTTTTTTTTTTGCTTTTGGTCGGTCAATATGGTGGGGATTGATCAATGGCAAAAGGCATGGATGTCCGAAGCTTTTTGGACATCTGTAGGAGGAAGGAATGGCGGAGCTGGGTAAAAAGTGATGGACAACAGTCAGAATCCGAGGATGAAGTTATCCTACTTACGATGCTATACTTACCATTGCCGATTTGGATGGTGGCCAGTGTCCAGTGCTGAAATTTTTTATGACCCATCTTGGACAAACTGGACAAAGAGAAAGATCTATATAAATAACATTTCTTCACTGTGCATGTGTGTGGGTCAAGGGGTGGGGAGGGAGGGGAGTATATACTTAGGTTTTGGTAATGGAGTCAAGACAGAGCCAAGTTGTCTACTAACTCCTCTCCGACCAAGTGGGAAAATGAAAATCAGATATTGATGTTGACTTTTGGAGAGGAAGGAAGGGAAGAAGAAATTTTTTTCTAACTTCTCTAATCATTTTGAACGTTTACTAATCTCGTGTTATTTACATTGTTATTTTTTGGACTATTGTCCTCACCACCATTATTGTATTTATGCATACGTTTTAGCCAGTGTATTATTGATGTTTGTTCTGTGTTTAAATATTATGCATACTGATAAGTGATGGGACGATTCCAATACAGTTACTGAGTCTGTCCTAATTGTAGATATAGCTCCTTTTATTTTGGTGATCGAATTATTGTAAATATCAATATATTATATGCATACATTTTTGCAAACGTAAAACTACACCTGTTGGGCGATTTATTGATTTTAGTTTTGCTAGTAGTTTAAAATCAGTAAATGTTTATCATTACATGATTAAATATAATCTACAGAAACTATGTCTTAAACAAAACGAATCGTTTTTGGCACCGGAAAATTAGCATAAATTTTTCAGATTCTGATACCCCTAAAAATCAAGGTTCTTTTGATTTCTGATTCCGATTAATCATCCCTTCCGATGTGATTATATTGATGTTTATTTTGAAATTGTTTTTAAAACCTAGAAAAATATGAGTTAAAAGACGGGCGAAAGGAATTTCCCAAACAGAATAATTTTTCTGAATAGTTAGTCTTATGAAAATTAAAATGATGATATAATGCTACTAAACCCCATTTCTAGAATCCTTATTCTAATTTTGATCCCCTGGTGCTACCAGATCAGGCTGTTTGAAGATACTGGCTTCCTGATCTAAACTGCATCAAACAGTAATGTAATCGATTTTTTTCTTTCCTTTAGTAGACTCAGTGATGTTTTGCAAATGCAAAAACAAAAACAATGTTTCCATACAAAGAAAGCAAACTAACCCCATAAATATTTAAAGATATAAAGGACTTGTTGCATAAAAACTTTCCTCCAAAATTACTGGTTTAAGAATTAAATAATGCGAAAACGGCTGATATGTAGTAAAACAACCAAAGAAATTTTGATTCCAGTAAATGATTCAAATGTAATTAATGCTTAAGGGAACTTGAGACAAAAATTAAAATACAGGAAATGTTGCTTTATTGACTATCTAATGATTATTTCTTAAATTTAATGCGAATTTGTAATATATGAATTTTTAAATAGAAGTTGTGTCCATATTATACCCCTTAAAATCCTATTAAAATACTCCAAATAAACTGAAATTTGAGAAATAATTGATGATTAAAATCTGTTGGAATTTCACAAAAATTGAAGGTTACCAAATTTCCGCACCCTTTTTTACTCCTTTTGTATAAAATTAAATTAAACAAAATGTAAACTGTATTACGGCCCCTCTCAAATAGCAGTTGTGTTATACAATTTAGGAAGAGCTTTTTAGACATTTTCTTAAATCAAAATCATGTAACCTTGATCATAATGTTAAGTATCATTATATACTGACTAGTTGGACGCCCAGCATTGCCCAGTCGTACAATATGCTTAAACATGATATTTTAATTTATGCAAGTTGTGTATGTATTATTATAAAATCAATCCTCTATTTAATATTATATACTATGAGAATTAACTTGCCCAGTGGACTAATTCGTAAAAAAAAAGGAAAAATAAATAATAATGATAATATCGTTCATCAAATTCCATTTGTGTTTGTTTACAATTTCACGTCAGCTGATATTTGGGTTTGACGATGAATGCCTTGGAAAAGTCACTTCTGATTAATGTTTACTTTTAAAATATGCAAACGAAGAAATGATTTGCGGCAATTTTAAATGGTACCTCATCTTTTACCGTAAATTGAAGTCATTGATAAGAAGAAATTAAAATAAAATGGTGAGGTACATTCGGGCTCGAACAGGGGACTATTTGATCTGTATGATTATATATCCAGATGACAATAGCTCTGTTTTTTTTTTGTTTTTTTTTTTAAGAAAAAACGATTTGCAAAGCAGTCCTGTAAAGGGAGTAATAGTCACTCTCTCATATATATATATATATATATATATATATATATATTTGTAGTCATCAACATACAGTCCTGTTTTGTTGTATCACAACTCATCAGTGCCGCTAGACTAGCACCTCTCTCAAGCCGAGAATTGAACATAGAACCATCGCGTTGACAGTCAGCAGTTCCACCGATCGACTCACGAGAGCAGCACCTCAAATAAATTCAAGACGACTTTGTAAAACCTTCTTTCATTGGATCGGATATATTGGGGGGGGGGTGAGGTATTCTATGAATATTATCTTTTAGTAAGTTTTCTATTTTCTGTCTTCTTTACCTTACGTATCTTTTTTTTTATTTTAGTTATTTGTTGCAATTTCTTATGATACTGTTTGTCTCTGATAAGTTTTATGATGGTATAATAGACCATATTTCCCATATCCACAACGAAACAAATGTAACAAATTTATAGAAAAAATATAGGCATTCCTCTAAGTAAAATAATTTTTTAATAATAAATAAATAAATAAACGCCACCATAGCGAACCGACTCTGTTTTTTTGTTTATTGGAATGTAGTTCAGCAATAATATGTATATATAAGTGCTTTCATTAATAGTTCAAGAGATTATTCCTTAAAATGTATAAAGAGTTCAATAAAATATATAAACACAATGCATATCAGAACTGAAGCTAAAATGTTGTTTACTTGTCGCCAAAACATTTTGGTCAAGAAGTCAAAATGTTTGATCCAAAATTTGACCTGCAAAATCGGAGGTGAAAGCAAAGGGTGGAGTGGTTGGAATCGAGTTAGGAGTAAATTCTTCCTTTGGCTTCCGACGTAAAAGAAGAAGAATCCATAAGTGCAGCTTGCAGCCTTCAAAATCAGCAAAGATGTTTTTCTAACTTTGGTCATCTCTGACTTCTGCTGCTGCGTCGACTTTGACCATCTTGAGAAGCATCTCATCAGCCCAACCCCTCCACACTTTAAAATGATTCTGCAAATGCCTCTCTTTGACATATTTGCAATTTTAGGTTTTGTTTGATGACCAGGAACAGATTCTGAAAGAGCTATGCAAAGTTCAGATTCTTTCTTTCAATCCAAGAATTCTTTGATGTGGACCCTCAGTTTACTTTCTCCAAAATCTGGCACTGTCAGGTTTTCTGATCTGTGTTAGCTGCCAACACTAGGACAGACTTTAGAGACAGAAATGGAAAAGATGGTACTTTTGTGCATGTGTGTGCATGCACACACACGCACACACACACGCATGCACAGATAATGTGTGTGACTTTTATATTATGTAATATATATGTGTTAGTGTGTGTGTGTTCAGATTGATTGTGGAAGGTCAATGGGTCGTCATGGCTTTTAAAATAAAAGTTGTTGGTCATTCTTTTGTCGCCCATTTCAAAATAAATGCCAAGACCTCAAAAGAGAATGTTTATATGCCATTGATATCAAAAGTTTAGATTTAAAATTTTCTCCTTAAAAAAGTTTTGCTTTTCTTGTATAAAGGTGACTACCTTTTCCAAAAAGTATGTCAGCCGTGGAATCGTTAATAAGATTAAAAATCCTTTCTGCAATCTATAGATATTTGGCATATAATTTAGTCTATAACTTTTAGTGCTACCAGATCAGACTGTCTGAAGATATTGGCTTCCTAACCTGAAATGCCCCAAACATTGATGTTATTGGTTTTATCTTTCTTTTTGCGAAACTCAGTCATGTTCTGCACAATCAAAAACAAGAACAACGATTTTACTATATTCTACAAAACAACTAAACCAAACATTATGAATAACTATTTGAAGCATAAATTCAGATAAATACATTACGGTGTCATGTCGAAATTATTATAAATTCCAAAAATTACGAAAAATGATTTCAAGTAAAGATAGAATTTATCGAATCATCGTATGTTTTAATGTGGAAGAGTTGGGTGACTAATTTAGTATGACAAACAAGGGACATAACCTTTGGCTTTAATGGATTGAAATTAAAGGTTCACTATTTTTAAACACACAATCCCAGAATGTGATCGTAGATGTTTTATTGTTAAAATACACTTAGCATATTTATCGAATCATTTTTCGTAATTTTTTGGAATGTATACTAATTTCGACACGGCACGTAAGGATGTAAAAATGTTTTCACCTGAAATGAGCTGGTTTAAAAAATCACCAATCTACATAAGCAACATAAATGCTTTTAGGGATTATTTAGATTTAATCAAATAATGAATCTATAAAAGTGAATGGAAAGAAAAAAATCTAGTGTCATAAAATATTTGCTGTATCAGTTTGTTTTTTTTTTATTCTTTTTTTTTTTTTTTTTTTTAATCTTTCCATTCGGTTTTTGTCAGCGTCAACTCTATTGCGTGATATGCACGGATATTTTTATCAAAAGGACATTTCTGATATTACTTCCATCCACGCCTCACCCCATGTTTATATATATATATATATATATATATATATATACATATAACAACCCCCCTCCTCCGTTCACTGTTTCTTAACGGTTCGAATCGTTTGCATCAGACTATTTTCATAATAAAAAAGTAATGTTTTTATTTTTTTTTATTTTATGTGCATTCACAGGACGAAACAATAAGTATATATAAAAAAGCTTATTTATTTATCATTCTTTTTTTTTTTTTTTTAGATTTTATTTCTTGATTGTTGTTTCGTACTGAAACTATAGAATTTATGAATTGATATATGTACATAAAATAATTGTATGAGTCTTTTTCTCAATTCAATTTTTATCTTATTCTATGCAAACACTTTTGTTTGTTTCCTAAGAGATATCTTGATATATCATGCATATTTATACTTCTGAAACTCTTTAATTATCTTGCTCTCTTAATATGTCTCTGTGTGTTGATATATATATATATATATATATATATATATATATATATATATATATATATATAGAGAGAGAGAGAGAGAGATAAAAAAGGAACAAACCAAGTAACACGTCCATCAATGTCTTTATTGTAAGCCTTACAATAAGGACGAAATATTGGTAGACATGTGACTTGGTTTGTTCCTTTCTTATCTCTCTATCTCGTCGGAATACTATCGCCCTATTTCCATTATTCTCATCATATATATATATATATATATATATATATATATATATATATATAATAAATTCATATTCCTGTCTATTTGTTTGTTTGTTTACAATGACGTCATAGCATATGTTATGTATGATATAATAGCAGATGATGTCACGTATGACGTCATGTATGGGAGCAAAAATGAAAGTAGATTTTCTGGGCAACGCCGGGCAGCTTGCTAGTGTATATATATATATATATATATATATATATATATATATATAAAGAGGACGATTCCAATAGTTTTACAGATTCCGTATTAAATTTCCAATTACGATACAATTACCGATTCCGATTCTTTATAACTATAAAATTATTATTTTCTTGATTACTGTAAAAACACATTATACATATACATATATTTTCTCAAACGTAAAAACACACTAGTGGGAGTGATCTATAGATTTTAGCTTTACTGGTAGTTTAAAAATCAATAAATATTTATTATTTATTATTACTACCAGTAATAGAAGATTTCGTTTTAAGCGAAATTAAATTATTAAAATTATAATTATTATTTAAATAATTGACAGAATCGTTTTTGGCATCGGAAAATAGGCACAAAATTTTCTGATTCCGATACCCTTACGATTTTTCTGATTTCCGATTTTGATTCCGATTAATCGTCACAACACTAATATATATGTCAATGTATGCACACGTTATTTTTTAATCGATATAATGTTTTGTGTATCGGGTTTCAGTATTTATTTCAAAAGTGCTCAATATGTGAATAGAGCTCGATAGTAAGTTATGTAAATATATATGGCAATTAAGCTTAATTGCCTTATATGTTTTCATAACTTAAATATATGGTAGGATAAAAATCTCGAATATCTACCGGGTTTATATAATAGTGCTCAATAATTAATACGAATATTTGTATTAATATTTAGCTTTTTTCAATTTAAAAGAAACGAAAGATTTTTCGCCTGAAGAAATATTAGTCATTTATAACTACAGATAGAAATCTATAAACAACGAATTTGATTGGTTAGTTAAATAAGTTAAACACTTTAAAATAAAAGCCAGATACAACCAATGATGGAGTACTGTTGCCACATTTGGGCTGGAGCTGCTAGAAGCAGCTTATCCTGCATTGACAGAGTTCAAAATAGACTTGTAGCTTAGTGGGAGATGTCCTTTTTGCAACCTCTTTCCCACAGAAGAGACGTTGTGAGCTTCTCTCTGCTTTATCGTTATTTCCATGCAGATGCTCGACTGAGCTTCAATTTATGGTCCGCCTCCTCGCCAAACTTTCACGAAAAACACTTGTCTAGCTAGAACCACTACCAATAGTTCCCCCCACACCCTTTATCTGTGCCTAAACCTAAATGTAGATTCCATGAGCGGAACTGCTTTCTTAGATCTGCGCGCTTGTGGAACTCTCTTCCGTTTGTCTGCTTTCCAGCTGACTACAATCTGATTGTCTTCAAGACCAATGTAAACAAGTTCGCCTATGTAATCCAACTTACAAAAGTTCCGCCACTTATGTTTACTACGCTATAATCACATTAACTAATGTATACCCATTAACCCTTATCTTCGAGTGGTCTCCGGGCTTTGATAAGTGGTGATTTCTGTGAAAAAAAAAAGTTAGATGCACAATTTAAGAAAAAAAAGGAAAGAAATATTCTACATCAAATTTAGAGTTAAAGTAATTAATACCTTTTTTTAAAGTATGTGAAAGTCAATAATATGCATGCACTTAGTAAAATACTAAGTTATAAAATATGTATTTAAGGCAACGTAAGCACATTATTTGTTCATGTCTTTTTGTAAAATTTAACATTTGTGGGAAGGGGGCACCGAATCTAAACCATATCCCTTAAAAAAAACAAAAAACAAAAAAAAAACCGTTAAAATATAAAAATCAATGTCATATTCATTACTTAGATTTGTTCTGAGACAGGTATTCTATTAGCATATATATATATAAGAAATTTATTACTGTGAGCCCAGAATGAGTTTACATATTGTTTCAACTAGAGGAAGATCCCCAAAGAGAGGAAATGTCCAACTAGTATCGTCAGAATTCATAGATGGACTAAGTTATAAAATCAAATAAGAATGGAAAAATCGTAGATGAAGGGGAGTTAGAAAAGAAGGGGGAGTGGAGGGGAGAGGACGTTGGAATTTAAAGTAGTAAGAGTGTATACGATAAGAGAGGGGTTTATAATTAAATATTAATTATGTATTAATTCTTATAAACGTTTTTTTCTTTTTTTTATATAATGATATAAGTTCTTGTAAGATCACCGAAGTTAAGCAACGTTGAGCCTGGTTAGTACCAGATGGGTGACCATTTGGGAATTCTTTCCGCTTATTATAGCATTTGTTTCCAGTCGTCCTGTACATATACTTCAGTTGCCACTGGTATTTAACAATGTTGACCCAGGAGAGGTGTGGTTGGAGATTGCACCCCTCCTGCCACAGAAATTTCATGTGCAGGCACCGCTTCATGGGTATCCATAGTCTGTTAAAGACTGAAGGAGCCCATATGATATAATCATTAGATCACTCTGACACGTTAAGATATTAAAAAGAAATAATAAATGTTTAAATTTCAACGATATTTCTCGATCATTTAATCTTCAACTTTTTTCAGGTTGAACCCCCATCTTTCTATCGAACCTAACAATCTGCACAGAATTTCGAACAGAACCTTTTCTTAAATCCTCGGGACAGCATGTCCTTATTCTGTCAGCCCTAAGTAGGTAGAAGTCCTAAGTAATCTACAGTATTTTGAGTGTTGCCCTTACTGAGGATTGAAGCTTCAACCTCCAGAAGAGTGTACAACTGAATTTACCAAATACTTTATCAACCTGCATGTGGCGTAGCCGATAAAGTATGTACGGATTCTCGAGTTCGATAGAAAAATATACTATGCCACAGGTCCTTGCAAGTACTTAGCAAAATTCAGTTGTAAAAGGGGAAAAGTTGAATCCATCTTTATAACGTTATAATATCTTTACGTGTTTATATTACATGTACATGTATATGAATAGAATTTACTCCTAAACTAATGAACCGATCCTGATGACCTTTAGAAATCAACTGCTAGGCCAAATGCGGGCTATATTTAGTTTAATTTATGCAAAGTTAGTAGATAGCAGGCGGTAGGCCTGTTGAAATATAGATAGTAGATAGCAGGCGGTAGGCCTGTTGAAATATAGAGACCTCCGATATTTTGTGAAATTTTTGCAATAGGTATTAGACATCAATTAGTAAATATTTCCCGACCTTTGTTTCTTTGGGGTATTTTAAAGGGTTTTTAGGGGTCATTATGTGGGCATAACCTTCCATTTGAAAATCCAAATATTTTAAATTTGCATTTAATTTGATCTATACTAATTAGATACACTTTTCAATATGAATACCTAAATGAAAAGACAGACTTTTCGCCTGAGGAGATCTTAGTTATTAATAATTACAGATCAAAACATTGTCATGTTAGTGTAACGAAGCTTGTACATGTATGTATAAAATATATAAATATATAAAACGGTCATCTCAACTAATGAACCGACCATTACGAATTTTGGAATATATATTCTGAAAAATATGATGGAACGTTATTATTATTATTATTTTTCTATATCTTAACATTAAAGGGTGTACATACAAGATGCTGATTGTTTTTTGTTTTAGTTTTTTATCTCCTGATCATTATGAATTTGAGAAAATATATTCTCGGCAACTCGTTAAGTAACCTTACCACATTATTGTAAGCAGTAGTAGTACTTACACACAAGCAATCATCACAGAGTTCTTTCTTCCAATAATCTGTGGTGTTCTCTGGAGTTTAAGTGACAACAAGTCTCCCCAAATTTCTAGTAGTTTCCACCTTTTTCAATAACCTTTACAAATGAATTATCATTATCGCAACAGCCGTTTATCATTGATTTCTCACAGGTAATGACCATTGACCTTCACTTGAATTTGAGTAGCAACAAGCCTCCCCAATGTCCCAGCTCTATTTGTGTATATTTAGTGGAGGTTTGGTTAGTGCTTTCTCTCTTCAGTTGTTCGGTACTCCTTGACCTAGAAAAAACAAGATTATTTATAAATTTTATCATTTAGGGATGCCCCCTCCAGAATTCGCACTGGCACCCCTCAAAAAAAAAAATGCCAAGTTATAACAAAAAAATAGAGAAAACAATTATTCTACATCAAATTTAAAGTTATATTAAGTAATACATTTTTAATAGGATTGATGCACGCGTGTAAACGTCAATAAGTATATGTTTGATAAAATCCTAAACTATTGAATTTATCATTATGAATCATATATTCTAGGTAAATAAGGCGTGTAATGTGAGCTCATCAGTAAATTTCCCTAAACTATGCAAGTTGGGGGAGGAAGACGCCAACGCGTACCGTATCCTGTCTTTTAGTAGCATGCATAATTCTTATTCTGTTGGATTTCAGAAAGTAGATGCAAATAGCATCGCATATAACACATCAATATTTTATTCTACCTAGCCAGTTTCTTTTCTTCTTACCTTTCAGCATATTTTTTTAGGAATGTCAAAAGGTTTTACGGTTTAATTTGTTTGAAAATGTTATTCTCTTTAGGAAGATTGATACGATGGCTACAAATTTAAATAATGTCGTAAATAATGAATTTCTCCAACTATAAATATTACCAGTTTTATTTTAGATATTGTATTTAACATTTTCATGTTTTTTCTTATGTTGTTTACTGATCGCGTGTGTCTAAACTTGCCGAAGTTATTTATTTTAGGAAAAATGATTGGTAAAACGAATAAAGTATTGGTTGTTGATATATGAATGTTGTTATTAGAGTTTCTAATTTAAAAAAAGGAGGATTGATATGCACAAAGAGTGAAAAATAATCGCAAACCGTACTTTTCCACAAAACCTATATATATATATATATATATATATATATATATATATAATAAGTTAAGATAAAGAATAAAGTTACATAAGAACTTTCTTACATTATCAAGTCAATAAAAGTTACAGAAAGGTTTCTCCCTTTTTGTAATCTTATTAACCCGATAATGTAATGAAGTTCCCATGTAAATTTACTCTTAACCTTAACTTATTCTTTGCTCCTCTTAACAGAGTAGAGTTTTATCTAGATAAATCTTACAAATTAGAATTTATTTATCAGCTTAAGTTAGTGATAGGACATTTCCATTATGTTTCCAGATTTTAATACAATTACGATTTATCATTCTTTTCTAACCTCTCAATAACTGTGATGCTGATGCTTTTAAAACGAATAAGCTTTACTGTTTTGTAATTAGTGATGAAATATAAAGTTTTGAACAAAAAAAAAAATGAAAAAAAATTAAAAGAATTGTTTTTGACATTGGAAAATAGGTATATTATTTTTCTGATTTTAATATCGATTCCGATACCTCCCAAAAGTTCCGATTCCCAATTCCACTAATTGTTTCAACACTAACATATATATAATTTTGTTTTGTTTCTCTTTTTGAAACTGATTCATAATTTACATGCTTAATATTTATCCTCAATATATATATATATATATATATATATATATCATAAACCTCAATTAAAACTAATATTCCGATTTTTTCCGATTCATGTAATCATGCCCGTATTCTTTTTTCTTTTAAAGTTAATTCGTTCTCATTCTTTTGATGAGTCAAGGCGAACATATTCCAAAATTTACGCAATAATTATGATTGTTTCTGCGTTACGAAACGGGTGCTATCAAGAATTAAACCTTTTAACATGCTGAAAGAAATAATCGGTAAGATGAACAACATCTTGGAATTTGGAATATAGACTTTTTTCATTTATTTGTATCTGCCCTGTAGTTATATCTAACATACATTAAGCTTTATAAATATAATGATTTTTAAAAAGATTTTTACTCAGAGCTTCTTTAGACTACATATATATATATATATATATATATATGTTATGTTATTGTTTTTTTTTTTAATTTATCATTTTAAAATATACCATTGCCTGTATATTTTGAAAAACAGACCTAACATCTTGTCTTCTCCACCTTCTTGCAACACAACTTCTCATCGCTCAGCGCCTGTTTGGTGCAATCAGATGTCAAATTCTTGAATCGGAACAATTCCAACAACAATCTAACAAACATTATACATTAAAAAGCGATGCCTTTAAATTAGTGATTGCTTGTTTTTATCTAGAGTTATTTAGTTTAACAACTTGTGGGGAAGGGGTAGAACGAAAGAAAATATAATCAAAAAGAAAGTATCGATTGTTAAAGTTAGTTTCAAAATGTCTTTTTTTCTTTTATACAGTTCTCTTTGACTATGACGAACTCGCATTGCTCAATACCCACGAAGCGCCACCCACACACTAACCCTCACACCTCACCTCAAGTATTACATGGTAATTTGACTAAAATGTTATGAAATGCATTCTTTTTGTTTGTCATAATCATATATTCAGAGTTAACTTTACACCGCTTGCGAGTCAACAATATCCAATAAATTATTGCCTTTTATTTAAAGGTCGCCATTTTGTTTTTTATATGAACTTTTTGCTTGTTTTGTGAATTTGATTTTTGGATGAAATTTCGTTTGTTAGAGGACAGTCTCTCCTCCCCCCGCTCTCCCTCCCCATATTTGTCTTTCTTTTTCCCTCTCTCTCACTCTCTTTCTCTTTCTCGCTCCCTTTCTTTTATTTTTATATTTTAAATATTATTTATTATTGTAGTCAAACAAAAACTTTCAACTCACTTTGAAGTTAAATGAAGTCCGGATAACATATAATATTTTAAAATGGCAATAATAATAATAATAATAATAATAATAATAATAATAATAATAATAAATGCCATGATTCAAAGAAGGTCTTTTGAATGAATTTTGGTGCCACAATTTGCTGATCTGAAGAGAGTAATGGGAGGGATGTTTAGTATAAACAGGAGCCTCGTTGAAAGAATATAAAAAAATAACAAGAAGAAGAAGCGAAGAAATATCTTTGGCAGATAATGACAAGAAGTTAGACTTAAGGCATAAATTGTCAGAGGGTAAACAAGAAGAGAAGGAATAATCCGCAAAGAAAAATAAATTTAAAGAAAAGCATTTTCAGATTTTCTATAAATTGTTGAATGTTTTATTTGATAAAAACACGGAATCGGAATAAAATTAAATGGCAGAATACATGATAGTTTTGGCCCTATCCCAAAAAATGACATTTTCATTTAAAATTAAAATAAATATGTACAGATAAATAAGAGTGAGAAAGATAAACTAAATTAAATGTGGTTACTCTCTTTTTCTCTCATATATATATATATACATACATATATATAATATATATAATATATATATATATAAGTGAGAATGTATGTGTGTAAGGACAATTCTCAACCTATATACTTAATGAATCTTTGATCTACAAACTTGAAATTTGATATATATATAGGGTATTCAGATATGTGGAAAATATTTTAATCGGTTTTTATCCGGAAAAAGGGGTAAAAATAAATACATGGAAGTCATCGGATTTTTATCTGTTTGCAAACTGTTTCATGAATGCGCATACATTAATTGTTCACATGACAGATGACTTATGTTAAGAATAAGTAAGTTTGAAAACACCTTAAAGATCGTGTCAAGCTGGACTAATGATTCTCGTACTTGACACATTATCTTTTGGTTTTGGTTTCGATCTCAGCTCAAGTATTTTTATTTAAAAGGAGTAAATAGTTTAGGAAATACATAATACTCGCATGAACATGTCTCAGTTTCTGTATGAAGTAATATAATGCGTATTTTACGACCGGGCAACGCTTGGCGGCCTGCTAGTGTGTGTGTGTATGTGTACGTATGTACATTTTATATATATATATATATATATATATATATATATATATATATATATATATATATTGCCGGGTTCAAATCTATCGACGGATGTTAATCGTAACACTCTGCACTGATGATTTCCGAAAGATGAAACACTAGTGTCAGTAAGTATTTAATAATTATTATAGTAAATAATTATGTATATATACATACACACACACATACATCTACATACACAACTCCTGTAAATAAATGTAACGTAGTACACCCACGTTTACACACGTTTTAATATCTAGATCCAACACGTTGTAGACTCCGTCGCAAGGAAGATAAGAGGAAGGATGAAAGAACTTCGACTCTGTTTCTGATTTTAAGAAAAAGCCATTATTCCTCATTCTCTCGCCATGCTGTTACGCTCTTGTTACGGCTGTTGTGTCATCTACGTCTCTAACGTGATTGTGATCGTTGGTCTGAACTCGCCGTTTTTTTTATATCTTTTTTCTTCCTTGCCGTAACGGCACTTCGCACATAGTTCGGCATTTGCCTACAGCCGCCATACGCTCGTCCACATTCTGTCACATAAACATGCAGACACTAAGTAAACTTAATATTATTAATTTTATATTTCAAATAAGGATTATGTATGCATCACTTATTTTAAAACGGAAGAATAAAATTATATGAGTTGTGTGTTATATATGTGCAAGTATGTGTTAATGTGTATTAGTATTTTAGAGTATCTTAAAATTTACATAATTATTATTCCAAACTAGGGGTTCAAATGGATATAAAGTTTTACATTCATTCCCAAGTAACACAAAGTCTTCCTGCTGGCATTGCATGATGTTATTCGTGATACGTAAGTTTTAATTACGTAATTCTCACTTTTCGTATTTGCATTATTTGCTTTCATATTGAGTAATATGTTTACAATGTTTCGGTCGATGTAACCTCTGAATCTCTTCATGTATATTTTGTTGAATTCTGGAATTCTATCGTACTCTGAAATCTTCACTGAATTTGGAACGGAACCTTTTATCTGATACATGGGGGTAGCATGTTCTCATTTTGTCGGTCATGACTAGGTAGAAATCCTAAATAAGTAGCACCTGTATTTTGAGTGTCACCCACACTAAGAATTTGATCATCAACCAGAAGAGTGTAATATTCACAACTGAATTCCACCAAGTACTTTATCCACTACACCTCGGGTCCTTGCATAGATACACTTGATGAAGGTTGGAGGTTATATCGACGGAAACGTTGTGAAAATAATACTCAAGATGAGAATAGTAGTCTGAAGAATCCAAATAATACGAATAATCAATTGTGATCTAAAAAAAAAAAAAAAAAACAGCAACATTATTCTCAGTTCTTTTTCATCTTTGATTTGGTTTCATATGCATATATTCTTGGCAATAACGCTGAAAATGTTCAATTCTTAAAAAAACAAAAAAACGCATCCCATCTCTCTTTATTGTTTGTATATGCACATGTTTTACTTGTCTTTTTCAATCTTGTTATTTTTTTTTGATTGATTTAAAAAAAAAGATTGGTTGAAATTAATGTTATTATTTGTTATAGACACAAATTACTTAGTCGTTGTCCTTGCCTGTGTCAAAATACGAACGAAATAACGCGAGAGCGGGAAATTTGAAAAATGATCTATGCGAAAAGAAAACAAAACTGGAAAGAAAATCGACAAATGGTGGATACAGTAGTTCTACTGGTTTCAGAAATAGACTGTTTATGATGCAAATGATGGATGCACAATTCTTTGAAGGCATCAACACTCTTTAATGCCTCGTAAAGTCTGAGTTGTCATAAAGACTAAAACGAACAAGAAAGGAAGGGTGAATGACTAAGTTGTTGCTCAACTTTATTTCTAACATGCAGCTAAATTTATTACTTGTTGTTATAAAGGTCTATCTGAAAGGGTATCTAACGCTTTCTAATTGCGATGTATGTTGTCTTTAATCGGTTCTCTTTCGATTTTAAGAGATCAATTTTCATGTGTATGTGTATACATATAGAAATAAGTGCGCACATACAAAAAGCAGTCAAAATTGTGTATGTACAAATGGAAAATACACATGCGTGTGTGTGTGTGCATACGTTTATACATAAAAACATACAAGCATGTTCAACCCCCCCCCACACACACACATATATATATATATATATATTGGACAGTAAATGTCGACTCACTCACGCATTTGAAAAGACTATTGGGTTGAAATAAATTTATGAGATCGGACTAATAATTTTTTTTTTCTTATAACTTTTATTTTTATTCTACTACGTATTCAGGTCTCCCATCTAAGATATTCTACTGAAATTGCTCTATCCTTTACGGATGAACACACACACATATATGTGTGTGTGTGTGTGTTACATATACGCGTATACTCAGACGAACATATATATTCCCTCACATATGTGCATGTTTATATAGATTTTTCACTTTTGATATGTGAATTGTATATGCATATACAGCTAATAAGAGTAAGGGATCATAGTGTGTGCTATATTTAATATAATTTATTTTTTGTGTAAGTGGGAATGAAACGTGAATGCAACCTTCAAATTTCGTGACATTATATATTCGGATTTTTTTAAATTTCAGTTTCATAGAGTATTTTTAAAGGTTCTTAAGGAGCATAATATGAACACAGTCTCCCATTTGAAGATGAAAATATTTCAGATCTTCTATAAATCTGATCTACAGTCATTAGGCACCAATTAAACAAGACTCACTGAATTTGATTATTTTTCTTTAGATCTCTTAAGTTTAAGCCTTAAATTTTAGATATTTTCCTGAATAAAAATTATGCAATGGATATTAACTAAACTTGCAATAAGGATTCTAGATATAAGGTTTTGCATTTTACTTCGATTTTAATCTTTGTAATATATTAAAATGATGCAGAATTGTTTTATTTGGGGAATTTTACCTTTCCTTAGGCAAGTATTCTTCTAGTGTGTGTGTATATATATATATATATATATATATATATATGGTATTTAAGAGGGATAACTAATGAATTTAACGAGGTTATTAAAAGTGCTCAATAAAAGAAGAGAAAGATATATTTTCCTTAATATAAACTAATTTACATGATCACGACATTGGCCATGCTAATGTTTCGGACAAATGGTCGATTGAATTCAGAAGTCACTCATCAGGCGACTTAATAAATGGTTGCTTTTCACAGAAGAAACCAGTCCTCAAACCTAATATATATATATATATATGGAGTGGGGGTGCATATATACATATGAAAACCGGTGTACACATACGTGTGAAAGCAGTCAAAATTGTATATGTATGATTGCAAACTAATATATATATATATATATGTATGATTGCAAACTAAAATACATATATATATTTTGTATGCAAAATCCGATCCCGCATTTTGCTAATTCCTACCCTCTGATGAGAAGGAAAGTATTTCTTCGAAACTCCGCGGATTAAGGACTATCCACTTATTAAGTGTCTCCTTTACAGATTAAATATGTTTTTAACTCTTTTTCGAAGTGTTTTTTAACATGTTTTATTAACTACTTGTTCTTATTATAAGCTCTATTTCCTATTTGGTTTTATCGAGCTTTTACATCTGGTTAAGATTACTTTATAAATATTAATTCTTTAATATTTATAATATACTTTAGTTTTGCCATCTTGGATCAATTTGGTTAATTTAATTGTAATTTTTATTTTATTTTATATATATATATATATATATTTGCATGTCCACATCAAGACAAATAATGTATAACCATGTACACCATAGGTGTAGGAATTAATATATATATATATATATATATATATATATGTGTGTGTGTGTGTGTGTGTAATCACAATTGTTTTTCAAACCTAAAGCAAGAATTCTATAAATGCTACTTGGAGAATGACCGACAATAAAACTCAGAGGTCCTATCTTTAGTTGAGGGGTGGGAAGACGTAGCGAGTGAAGTGTCGTCTTTCAACTGAGACGAATGGTCAATTGAAGCCCCCGGTTTCATTAGGCAACAAATTCTCATTAAATAGAACACCAAAGAGAGTAAGATTCGATGGAACCCTCCTTTGGGGGCCAGTGGAGGGCCAGAATTGTATTAGTGATTGTTGGCATTGATGGACAGTACGAGCGTATAGAATAATACTCTGCCCCAGGTAGACCTTGTGATGTTGCCCAGGGATGGGGCCCTTGCCCCCTTACTGTTTGAATCTTCTCCTCTTCCATTCCCTTCCTCCCTCTAAATCATGGAAACAGTGCAAATAAAGAACCTACTGACACAATAGAAAGCCAGTCTGCATTGATTCCTTTTCTGTTTTATTTCTTTTTATTTCTCTCTTTTACTCTTTTTGTTTTACTTTTTTTTATTTTTCCACGGCTTTCTCTCTCTCCTAATTCTACTTTCTCCTATGTCTCTATGCCCTCCATCCCACAACAATATATCTTATCACTGGTTACCTGATTGTCCGTCGATAAAAACATCAGATAAGGTCAGCACAAATAAAGTATGCACATAATACACTGTGTTTAAAAGATCGATGGCATAACATTTGGATTATGTTCCATATGTGTAGATGATATATTCTGTGCAAGTGATATATTTGTTTGAAGTAGCTGAGTGATCTTGGCTACGTATTCGAATAATAATTTGCTTTACTGAACAGATGTCCGAGGTAGGAACAGCTATATCCTTAAACATAAGTTTATAGTTTCTTTCCATATCTTTTCTAAGTTAGTGTACCAGTGAGTATTTAAGTCTTAACCAGCCAATCATATTGTTGTGAGGAGAAACCCGGATGTACTCATATTCTATACATACGAATAGAAGCCTTTTTGTATAAATGTATGTAAAGAGTTATTTTATAATAGCATTGGTATTAATCTGATTTCTTTTGTGCTCCATAACTTCCTCTGAATGGTCTTTGGTTTGTGCTGATCCTATTTATTTACTGTATTTGGTCCATTATATTTTGATAGCCGAAATAAAATAGGTCAACATTTGCATCATGTTGGCTATCAAAGGGCCATCTGCCAATCATGATGATCAAACCTTTCTTGTGAAGGTTAAAGGTTACATCAGCCGAAACAATGTGAAAGTAACTAAGAAGAGGACAGGGTTCGAATAACTAAAGCACTACAAAGCATCAATCCTTATCTCATAAAAATTTAGAAAATAAGAACTTGAAGTCAAGAACTTTTCATCAGAAGGGCTGGTTTAACTAATCATGAAAAAGGTTGCTATGTCGTAAAGCAAAACAGATGACAATAATAAAGTAAAATAATCATGGCCTCCGGCAATCTTGAGAAACAATGGATATCCCCTGTAAGAATGGTTGCACACTTTCCAACCACTCCATTTGGTACTGCTTGATTCAATTAGCAAGAAGAAATTTAAGACAACTGGAAACAACAGCAAGATTAACAGAGAGAGTATACAGCACTTGCTATTCCCAAATCGTCAACCATTTTAGTAATGACCAGGCTTAACGACACTTAACTTCAGTGGACCGGTCTATCAACGTGATTAGACGGTATATATAATTGGGGGGGGGGGTAAACTTGACTTCTAGTGAGATAAATTTATTATAAAGAAAATACAGTTGGAAACTTTGTTAAAACCAATTTATTTGGTTTATTTATTCACTAGCATAGGAGATGTGTATTGAGCAAAAAAAAAAAAAAAAAAAGTGGTAGTAGAAAGGCAGGCTCGAACCCGTACTGTGAAGGAGGAAAAGAACGGGGAAAAACGTAACGTCTTTGCTGTCACGACCACTGCTAAACCGGAAGTGACGTAGGTTTAAATTAAGGCTAGACAATCGAAAAGAAGGGATGACTTTCGAAAATATCGGCGAAAAAAAGCAACCCCTCCCAGTAGAAAAGTGCCCAGTTGCGGGTGAAGAAATTAATGTTTTTAGCCAATTTTTCTGTATTTGTCGTCTGAAAGGTTGAGCTTCAAAACTATATTGATCTTGTGAAAATCCCTCGCCTCTGTCAAAAGTTATAGGCAGACATGCTAATATACATATATAGATTTATATATTTGTAGCTCAAATTTTCGACCCAAACCGATTAAAAAGCTTGCCCTATCTCTGAATACCCTTTATGTAAAATTTTAAATGTTTAGACCAAAAAGTGTCTTTAGTAAATTGGTAGAGACCGCAGAGGTCAAATTTTTTTAAAACTTTGACCCCTATCATGACCCCTAAACATTCATTTAGTTATTTAGATCCATGTCCAAGGAACCTATATCTAAAATTTCAAGTGTTTAGACCCAAAATTAGCGGAGGAGTTTTGTAGGGTTCTCAAAGGTCAAATCGTTGAACTTTGACCCCTTAACAACCAAATTTTTGGCCGAAAACTGATTACAAAGATTTTCCCAAATCTCACTACCTTGTATATCAAATTTCGAGTCTGTAGACTGAAAGTTTATGGAGTTATTGTGTAGGGAAATGCACACAGACAGACAGCCTGTTTCACTTTCATAGATATATAGATTGTTGATGGATTTGCGTTAAAAAAACTGCATTATGAAATATAAGCCTGTGAAGTTACCATAAATATTGGTTGTGAGTAAAATGGTTAACTTTGTTTTTAGTTCCAGGGATAAGGTATAAAATGACTGTCTACTTTACTCACGATCAATATTTAGGGTATCTTTGCAGTTGTATATTTTCTGTTAAATGTTTTTTAATCTAACGCAAATCTATCAAAAATATGTAAACCAAAATGGTTTTAACATTATCGTTTTACTGCTTTTGCCTTAAAATAATTTCTGCCAGCAATAGTAAAGTTTACAACTGCTTGTATTATTTGGACTCTTCACACTACTGTTTTTCATCTTGAATGTTATTTTTACAATGTTTCAGTCGATGTAACCTTTGACCTTCTTCTGATGTATCTTGTCGAATTTTGAAATCTGCACGGAATTTCAAACAAACCTTTTACTTTATTCACAGAGGTAGCATGTTCTCGTCCAGTCAGCCATGACTAGGTAGAAGTCTTGAGTAATTCATTATTTTATTTTGCCATGGAAAATTCTAGGATGAATATTAAGAAGCTTAAATCTATTCTTGTTTTCAAATGTTCAATCTTACTATTTATCGCTGTATCTATTTGATCTATTATTATTTGTGATATAATCTACTATTATTTATGAATAATTCTTTTATATTAGAATTTTGCTGACAATATGAAGATTCGCTTCGATTTCTTGACATTTTGCCATGACTTAGTTTACTTTTATAAAAGCTGTTCCTATTGGAAACTTGTTTACGAGAGACTTGGCTCAGAGTAAATTATCTCTTGTTTGTAATTGGTTTCAGCATAAACAAGGTGTGTCGCGAGTCAGGTTATTCTTAGTGGAGAAGATTCAATGTTTGTTAAAAAAAAAAATAAAAAATAAATAAAACTTTGGGTTCGACTGCTACATACAGGTTTGATTCAAACTCCAGTCTTAAAAAGGACTGACAAAAGAGTCTAAACGAAAACGTAAAACCCATTAACTTCTCTTTCTGACCATGTTCTTTTCGTTTTTTTTTTTTTTAAAAACAAGATGCGAATGAATGCCAATGTCAAATTCTTTACACTTCTATTTGATGACAATTCCACAGAATGTCAACAGTCCAGGTGTGAATGGAACAATCAAAGATCTGCTGTGTGACTATGAAATTGGTTACCCGAGATCTTCAGCTGTGAGACACGCACTGAAAAACATGACTTGTTATTGCAGACTTTCTTTGAGCTTCAAAATAATTTTTTTAAAGAATCATTTTCATGTTGGTTATTCGAAGACATCTTTTTAAAAATTTGTTTAGAAAATATGTTTTTATTTTTTAAATTCCATTTTTGTTCTTTGTTTCGATTTTATTTCCTGTTTTTTTTTTTTTAAGAATCGTTTTTTCTTTCTCCCATATTATTCAAGATTTTTATTTTGACTATTTCCAATAGTTTTAAAATTAAATTATGTTATTTGCTTTCTTTTGAGGTTGGGGTGCTTTTGGGGGTTGGGGGCTATTTTTATTCTCTGTTGTCAAATTATTCGCACATCTAAAGTATTGGCATGTATAATTTTTATGAAAACTTGAAATTTCTAGTAAAATCTCTCTGAGACTAGCAAGTTTTAGATTTCTATCCAAGACTACAAATCAAAGTGTTAACTTCTAACGACTTTGTTTCAAAATTGACACGTCAGTTGAACTAACATAGCAAAGGGATTATAAATTATGCTTCAAATGGAATCGATCCTAGACTCTTTGGTTTAGCAAGCGTTTTTAGATGCGTCCCTTATATCCATATAAAAGTTTATCTCTCTGTGTTAACTTGTTATGCTTCTGTAATAATTTTTATTTATTTCTATACTTTTTTCAACACTAAACAAGGCTTATTGCCAACTGGACGTAAGGAGTTACTGTTTAGAATCATGTCGGCTTTCAGAGTAGGCACCCCAATCCTGTCAGCATACCTGAAAACCTATACAAGTTCACATGTTGAATGTGAACGATGAGTTGGATGTAATGTAAAAATGTACCGAATTTAAAACGGAATGAAATTTTAATTTACGTTCCATTTTTACAACAACCGTAAAACAGAGCATTCTCCACAAGTTTTACCCTGTATTTTAACAATTTTTGTTGTTAAACTTGTTACACTGCTATTTAAGTGTACGTCTTCAAATTTCCACAGTCTCTGTAAAACTGGCGTTTTAGCTAAACCGGCAGTATCTCTTTTGCATGCGAGTATTGAGATTCACCAACATAATTAAATGCAGCAGTCATTGTTTCCTTTGTTTCACATGCTGCACAAAATCAAATCAGATATGTACCAATCTTTGACCATTATTTGCTTACGAACGATGATCAGGCATTTTATCACATAAACCTGTGACTGAAAGCAAGACATTTAGATCTTCTGTCTGACACTCTTTTAAAGGAGTTATTTCGACTAGCGATATCTCTTGGAATGCAAAACATTTAATATTTTTACTGGCTTCTATGTTATTATTCAAGATAGCGTCCATTTAAAAGATCTTCCGAGGTTGATAATTTTTCGTTTGTTGCAAGAATTTAAATCAAAATTCATTTTTATTGTTAGCAACATGGGCTTACGTCCCACAAAAATTGGTTTCAACTCAGAATCAGATATTGGGTTTAGAGGAACAGAAAAGTAATATAAAGTAGAAATTTTCGAGAAATAGGTTTGCTTTACTTTATATATAAGACGTTCTATTTGTTTGACATGCTTAAGATTGAAATTATATTTTTGTTGGTCAATCACACTGAAATAACATTTTCTTTTAATTGTTGTGCTTACATTTGAAACCGTATTTTCTTTTGTCAATCATACTTGAGTTTAAAATAGCCTTTTAGCACACATAGAATATATATATAGAATATATATATATATATATATATATATATATATATATATAATAAGGATTAAGGACTATCCACTTATCTAGTGTTTACTTTTCAGATTAATTATGTTTAACTCATTTCAAAGTGTTTTTTAACATGTTTTATTAACTGCTCATATATATATATATTAATGCAAACGTTATTATATAACACTGAGTGTCTCTAATTATTTTTTCAATTTTTCTACTTTTCGTATGATCCCTCTTGTGTATCTGTAAACTTGCTGTATATAAGATATATCTATATATTGTTTCATTTTTTGTGAGTACTTTTGACTGAATTCTCTCTGTCGATGGCCTATTTATTTCTTCTGAGTTAAACACTGACAATTTATATCTTTTTTAAATACGTATGAGTATAAACTGCCGTATGCGGGGAACACGGCCAAAGTGTTTGAGACATAGCAAAATTAAATGTACACGATTTTAAAAAAGTTAATTGTGTAATTTAGAAAATGGTTAAATATAAAATTTACACTATTCAAAATGGCTTTTCTTCTTTTTAGTAAATTACAAACCTAGTCTTTATGTACAAAGTTAAGATTTGGAGTTTTTATCGCATTAGAATCACAATGTATTTGTATTTTTCTGTTGTCCACCATGATGATTTATATTAATTCTTCAAGCAGGTTAAATGTTGCTATTAATTTTGTGTATTATTTTGGCCGTGATACACGTGTTCGTGCCCGTAATTAAAGGTTCATGGTTAATAGACATACTATTTATGAACATTTGATACAGCTTTTGTACCGGACAAAACTAAATACATTAGGATTATGTTAGGACTAAATAACAGTTCGGATTTTTGTCGGATTCAAAAGCTGTACCAGCTAATTAATACTGGAGTCTTTCCACAAGTAAGTTCTCTCATTTTTTTTTTCCTCAAAACTAAAACGCTAAAGAGCTACAAAAAACGGGAGTGGTTCTTGTACGGATTAATTTACATGTCAATGAGGCTTCGCCCACAGAATAACGTCATAAAAAACTGAAATTGGGATGGCAGGTAGTCCAGTTCTGAGAACCGAACTGAACAGGTCAGTACTTACAAAGTCGTTCGAACACTGACAAAAATTCTTTTTTTTTTTTAATAACAAGCTATTTCAGCATGAAATATAAAGGCGATGCGACTGAAACGAAAGTGGGATATTAGAAAAGTGAAAGCGTCAAGAAATGAACAGATTAAACGATTCGTGTCGAACTTTGAAAATTGAAAGCGTCGAGAAACGGAAATAAATATTAAACAATTCGCATCGAACTTTGAAATATGAGAACATCGAGAAATGGAAAGATTGTAATGTGATTCGAGTAAGACTTTTTCTAATCGTCGTCATATAATGGAAATTACGATTCGACTGACTTTTTTTTGTTTGAGAAGCTAGTAGTGTCATGGAGTTCCAGCCTGAGTTGTTTTGCTGAATTTCAAACTACTTAACGACTTCAACTGGCTTCATTTTAGATATAAGAAATACATATTTTGCTCTTTATTTAACTATTTGTTACTTCTTGATCATTACAAAGAGTATCAGCCACTATCTACCAAAACATTGCATTATATACACATTCTCTAGTCGACAACTGAATCTCGATTTCGTTTCAAATCTACATGATTATGCTAACCAATTAATTATCTAACCCCACATATAGGTTTGAGCTCACATCCAACGGTATCACTCATCAACTATACATAATAAACCGTCGCACATATTAAATCTTGTCCACGCTTAATTTTTCTGTAACGTTATCCGAAATAGTTCCATTGCATTGTGGATGCTTTGGGAAAGGTAAAAACTTAGGGAGTAAACCTTGACAAAACATCTGGTTTGGAGCCTTGAAAGGCGGATGATAGAAGCACTGCAACATCTTTCTGGCAACTTCTGCAGCTGTGCTAGCTCCGAACATATTGGCTTGCCTTTCCATCGAACTTTGTCTGCAATGCGGAGAGGGGAAACCTGGTAACTGGGCGAACCTAAGCCTCCTTATCACCCGCCCAGGCCTGTATCTGGAGAACCAATTCCCGCTTGGAACTATATATCCACAGCAGATGCTGCAGTGCACCAGACTAGATACAGAATGCTATCGTCTTATTAGACAGAAAGTTGCCATCATATCCGAAAGTATTTAATAATAGATCAAACGGTCGACATACAAATATAAAAAAGGTTTATTACTCTAACTATGTAAGTATAATTACAAGTTGGATAAATGGCTTGTAATGTATACGGGGAACAGCCCAGCTGTACTCATACCAGAACTGTACAGTTCAAGTCTAACATCTTCATATATTTTGGATAGTTCATATTATAAAGAAATGGGTAGTCAGTATTTTCTCTGCCAAATTTACCTAACCGTATTAAATCCAACGATATATGTAATCAATGCGTGTTAGAATTGTAACTCGGTCTATTGAATCATCAGCAACTAAAAATAACCCGAACTATCAAAACCAGATTTGATCAAAAATCGCATATTCCCAGCAATGAGTTACTAAAATCAGGTCTAATTTATTGTAGATTCATAAGCGGAGACAAATTTTTATGACTTGTTCTGCCCTCAAGGATATTTCTTGATAATCATGAGCCAACACACAACCTACTTCATCCCTCTTGATACACATATTGGCACCATATTTGTTTAGTGTTTTTAGATTTGATTTTCTTAGCATCTTTTTCTTTACTTATTTATTTCATGTGGGCAGCTTCGCCTCGGAGCTATGGATTATTTTATAGCTGGAAGATGTCCTAATTCCCAATTGAAATAATTTCCTGTTCAGAGCATTTAATGTTTATCATTTGAGTCAAGAATAGAAAGTTGAATCAAAAATGCCTGTAATAATAATGATGATGATGATGATAAAAATGACTGTAATTTTCAGATGAGGCTCAAATAAGTTTCTATTAGCCATAACGACTTTGAACTAAATGACTTCACTACAATGATGCTGATTAATCAAAAGATAAATAAGATGCTGTCTATCTATATGATGGTCGTTTCAAAAGTAAAGCCTCCTATTTTTTTTACTCAAAAATTAAATGCTGAAGAGCTGTGAAGACGGGAGTGATTCTATTAAAACGAGCGACTTTTTGTGCTTTGAAATTAGGCACCACCATTCTCAATGCACTTTTGCTAGCAATGACTAATGCCTCGGTTATAAAAGTTTGGAACATGTTTTATCACTCACATCTCTGTCGCTACTCTGAAATTGATGAACCCATCTCCTAACTGTGCTGACCACAACTGCATCGGCTTCATAAACGTTCAACAGACACCGGTAAATGTTTACTGGTTCAATTTTTTCTACAGAGAGGAATTCAATGACGCATCTCTAGTTCTCATATTCATGACAGGGGTTCTTTTTCTAGAGTCTCACACCATCAATATCTGAAACAGAGAGATGAAACTTTCAGGTCATGAATGCATGATTTTAATCATCATCACAATACAATTTGCAATCCTCTGTGTTCCATTCGCGTGGAATAAAAAATAGGAGACATTACTTTTGGGACGTCCTTCATATATATACTTTTACGACATGCTATTGAAGTATATAGCTTTTGAATAGTTTTTTCAAATTGTTACGAATATTAACCCCAATAAATTGAATTTTTACTCTCAGTGCATAAATATCATTAGTTAGCATTCCCAAACCAGAGGATGTATTCGCACTCCTGATTTTTAATTTATTTTTTATGAAGACCACTAAACAACTCATAAGAGACAAATGTATATTTCTTAAAATCAGACAGAAAGTTTTTATATGGAATAAAAAGCATTTGGAGAAGAAAAAATGTATTCAAAAGAAAATTGAAATATTTCAAGTTTACAAAAACATAAACAAAAAGAAACAAAACAATTATTGTGGTGCTTATAAACACTCACCTCCAAAAAGAATAATTGATTTAAAAACACATGTGGTAAAATTGAATTAAATCGCTATATTTAATATGGAACTGTTGTTGGCTGTTTTGATGGAGTTCATAAGAATTTGTTGATACTGGGTTTGACTTTATTACTATAACCTATTATTATACAAAATATGACTAAATGAACATATACCTTAGGCTTCTTTTCCTTTATATTTGAAGAAGAAAATATATGCTAAAATATATCTTACTTCCGGGATTGCGTTATGTTAGAAAAACTATGAGCCATACTTTATAATTAAGTGAACAAGTTAACCATCTCTCACTTCATCTATGTATTTCTTTCCCCGTGCAACATAGTTACGTTGACACACTAGTTCCCGTTAGCTCACCAAAGTTAAGCATTATTGAGCTTGGTTTATAGTTAAAAAAAAGTGATTTCTTTGCCACTGGAATCAAGCAATACCGACTCAATAGAAAAGTGGTAAGTTATTGTGCAACGCTTGCTTCACAATTTGATGCGTGTCATTTATCATTCCTTTCAGGATTATCAGACGATATTTGTCGCTCTAATGGACTAACATCCATATTTCTCACGTTCTCTATGTTGATTTAACTCCACTCTTATATTTCTAAGTGTCCCTGTGAGCATTTAAAGAAACAGTTATTCGTTTTTAAACGTGGCTATCTAATTGACATACATGCGTCTGTACACACCACAAACATGCATGTAAATTAAATGGAAGAATAAAAATATCTTGTTCGATTATCGTAACAATGCAATTTGCAATCGCCTTTGATCCATTTGAGCAAAATAGAAAATAGTAGGCATTAGTTTAGAAACGTTCTTTGTATATTAAAATGATAATAATACTTCTAGATAATAATAATAATAATATTAATGATAATATTAATAATAATATTATTAATTATAATATTAATAATAATAATATTAATAATAATAATATCAATAATAATAATATAATAATAATATTAATAATATTAATATTAATAATAATATTAATAATAATATTAATATTAATAATAATATTAATATTAATAATAATATTAATAATAGTAATAATATAATAATAATATTAATAATATTATTAATAATAATAATAATATTAGTAATATTAATAATAACAATAATATTAATAATAAGAGTAAAGATACTTATTTTAGTTATGAAGGGAGAATGTCCTCATTTTTTTATTTCAATTTTTTTCAATTTATTTAAACTGAAGATGGGGCTGTGACCTAGGGCATATAAATGCGTGGGATAATATCAGCAGCAGCAAAGGATAGCTGGCTTCTGAAGAGATTAGCATCAGTAGTCAAAAAAAGCACTTATGCAAATTAGGAAGTGTACGTGAGTTGGCACGACTAGAAAATAAAAAAAAGGACACAACGTGCTTGGAGGAGAAACAAAGTGCACTTCAAAGAAAATGGACATGTAAAGTTGAGGACATGCAATTGGAGGAAGGAGAAATGACCAGGCTAGATGAACATGTGGCAGCGAAAGCCTTTTTAAGTGTTGTCGAGATGGGAGAGTAATAGTAATAAATGCTTATATTAAAAAGGAAAAAATGCCTAATTTTTATTTTCAGTTTTATTTTTATAAATTATGAAAGTAAAGTGTAACGCCACTTAACGTCCTACCAGATGCCATACATTCATCCGCTATTTCATATATCCCAACTGAGAGATCATTTTAATGTTCTACCCGTCCCTTTAAGTGCAATTAAAGTTTGAATCTCTCTTGCACGTGGTTCACCGAGTATATCTGCCAGGTAGTTTTTGAACTTTTTTCAAATCAAATCCAGTTGCTCCTATAATTACTGGAGTGATGGAGATCTTCCTAAGATTCCAGTTTCTTTTCATGTCGTACATGAGACCTTGGTATTTCGTTATCTTTTCATGTCGTACATAAGACCTTGGATTTTTGTTATCTTTTCCCTTGCAGCAACATTATTACACATTTTATGAATTTTCAAATGAAATCAAAGAGTGATGATGGTTATTACGACCCCACGGGTTACATGCAAATATTTTCTTTCATTGCCATAAAAAATAGATTACTGTTATTTAAATAAATAATATACTCTAGTATCTTGAAATGCTGTATATATTGTAGAGAGAAGGACCCAAATACAGTTCTCCTCGCTAATTAGCATAACCATCTTTTAAACTGTTCACAAAGAAACTTCTGCTCTCACATCTATTTTTATTCAAAGATTTAATTTGTTATGATAGAACTTAGGTGCTATATTAGAATCAAAACCCTCATTCGAATTCAAAACAATAGAAACGAATTGTTAATTGATGTCCTTTTGTAAAGCAGTATGCAAATTAAACTTACCAGTGGTTCACAAGTGCAGGATGAGTATATAGGTAAGTTTCACAATACAAAACACATTGATAAATAGGATTAAACATTATATTAGAATCAAGGAAATTTTCATTGAAATTGAGAAGGATATAAATAATTAGTTAATTAATGAGATGTCATTTTGAAAAGCCCTGTGCAACTTAATGAATTATTATTAATATTCCATATTGTGTAAAGATTTCTGGATTGGGTTAAACAATAAGGTTAGAGGTTATTAATATTAACCTCCAGAAGATTTTGCACTAAAATTCATAGAAAATAACATCTGAACCGGTGAATTAAAAAAAAGAAAGAAAGCAGAAAAAAAACTCTCAAAATTGAAAATTTTAAAAAGGAAAAATCATATAAATCGGTATAGGAAGTAGAAAAAAAGAAAGAAAGAAAAAATTTCATTATTGAAATAAATTGACGACATGAGATGTCTGACTTGCTATTTGCTTTTCCAATTTCCCTAAATACTTAGAGTGAATTGCTACAGCGTTTTTTTTTTTACTTGCTAACTTTTATATGATGAGATCTGGTTTATACGCTGCTTATATATAAGTGACTTCAATGGTAAAATAAACTAATATGCAAGTTGATGACAAAAGAATACTATTAAGTGTCTAGAGTTTGTTATTGTTTGTTTTTTTTATTATTAAAGAGCTTTTTTAATATTAATATAAGACATTTTTATGAAAATTATTTTATTTGCAGGACAAATGCTTCACAAAAGACAAATAGAATTCAAAAATACCAATAATAGTAGGCGATTAGCAATAAACTAATTACTTCTCAAGGGGAGAATGCAAAGCCTGGGAGTGTGGACCCCCAAGAACTCCACAGAACTAGAGACAAAACTCAATCAACAGGGAGCAAGCCATCTCAACAATGGACTAAGCTCTGTTGGCTTTGGTGCTAAAAGAAAAAAAAAACTGGCTAACTGTTGAAACCATCTAGTTTCAATATAATGTGGGATTTTGTTCTAAAATTCATAAATCATTTTCAAGTTGAAAACTTCAAAAATGCAATTGCTTATCTCTTTTTTAAAAGACTTGCATAAAATATATACACATATTCTGATTGTACATCCTTTGATTATATCATAGCACTTATGCCCCCTCCCCTTGATGTACTTGACAAGCAGCAAAATCCCACCTTTTCACTGTTGAGGTCCGTATAGATGCTGGAAAGCCTTCTACTCTAATAGCTTCTTCTCTCAGACTGCTAAACTTTGGACTTCTCTCCGTGTTTCCTGCTTTTCTGACTGTACTGACATGCAGAAGTTTTACTGTAATGTGAACATGCATCTCACTTCTCAACTTCCCACAATCCCCTTTTAGACATGATCCCAAATAATAGCCCCTTACATCCCAAGTGGCAATATGCCTTGTTTGGGATGAAAAGAGTTACAATATATATATATATATATATATATATATATATATATATATATATACAGTCATTCACATACAGTATTGTTTCGCTGTTTCACAGCTCATTAGTGCGACTAGACAGGCAACTACCTCAATGTTCCAGCAAAAAATACCTAAATCCTAAATATTTATGGCCTAGGTTCAAAACTATATCGCCCACTCCTTCTTTTGTAGAATCTACCCGAGGTCTGTTCTGAGTTGACCCTGCTCTTTTAATACACTGGATGATCTGAGATGTAATTCACTTTCAGGGTGTTAGCAATCTTCTTGTAGCCTTGTCCATCTTCATGTAGTGCAACAATACATCTTTTAAGACCCGCAAAGAGTTCTTTGCCATGTTGCAACTTTCAGTGACCAGTATGAGAGAGTGTGAGAGTTGCACTACAAATTTGAAACACCTACTCCCAATGCACACATGGGCCGAGTAACATTAATGAATTACATTACATTTTGGAGGGAAAATGACAAGCAGGACTCAATTTTGACATTTAGGGATGTAGTTTCTTAGGGGAGGACTCATTTTTGTTGGCAGGGGTTTAGTTTTCATGGTTATATTTTGAATTATTTTGAGGGAAAATAAATTAATTCTGTTATATAAGCTGCAGACACTTTTCATTGTGTCAAAGTGTCAGTGTTGTCTCATGAAAAGTTATACTTAAATATCTGGAAAATGTGAGGTGTGTACTCGCTTTTGTAATACACTACATAGGTATATACTATTGTTTCAGAAGAAATACCTAAATCCTAAATATTTACGGCATAGATTAAAAACTATATCGCCCATTTTCTTTAAGAAATGCTACCTGGCATCATCATTATGGACGACCAAAGACCCGATACTATCTTAAGGAACCGGTCCTTGTTTTCCGGGGCAGAAAATGATTATTTCAACAGATCATAGGTCAGTCAGTTAAGGTGATGGATATCATTTGGTATGGTAAAGAGATTGGTTCTTTCATTAGTTTTGATAGCATAAACATAATTTGTTGAAGAATGTGGCGGCCTTTTGGCATGAACCAAAAGTCATCTTAAATTGGTCTCAGGAAAATTCCCAAACACATAAATGCTGATCATCAGCTAAAGACATCTAAATTTTGTGATAATTCTGTATCATTATAAACAGGAATTTTATTATTCTTTATATGTCACTTCCTGTAGCTGATTTATATCTTTTCCCTCTCCCATTCCTTTAGAACTAAAATTAAAAATATTAAGGGCTCAATTATAAAAAAAAAAAAAAATTGACATCAAAATTTAATTTAATAATAAATGTGAAACCATTCTTCATTTTGTTTCTCAAATTTTTTTTAGATAATAATAAACTTGGATTATTTGGGTTACTATTCTCCGCTTTCGTCTGATGTAAGCTTTGAGCTTCTTCATGTATATCTTGTTAAACTTTCTGTCGAACTCAGGAATCTGTATAGAATTTTGAATGGAAACATTTAATCCACAGGGTAAGCATGTTCTTGTTTCGTTATCAGTACGTGGATAGAAGTATTAAGTAATTCACAATTGTATTGTTAGTATCACCTCACACTGAGAATTGGACCTTTAACCTCCAGAACAGTGTCGCTTAGAACTTACTTAGTATATTATCTATTATACTAGCCTGGTGTCCAGGTGTTTGGAGGTGTGAGTTGAGCAAAAAAGAAAAAAAAAAGTGGTAGTAGGAAGATGGGCTTGAACCCGTGACACAAAGGTAGAAAAGAAAGTGAAAGAAAATCTGACGTCTACTCCATGACACGACTAGAAGTTCGGAACGTTTAAATTAGGCAAAGTCAATCCAACCGATATGATGAATTGCAAGAATAGCTCACAAAAAATCGATCCCTCCTTGTAGAAAACTTCCCAGTTGAGGATTAAGAAATGTTTTTGGCCAATTTTTCATATATTTGTCGTCCAATACGTAGAGCTTCAAAATGATACCAAACTCGTGAAAATCTGTCGCCTCTGTCGAAAGTTTTAGGCAGACATACATACAAACATACATACACACATTTAAACAGACATGTGATTTATATTATAGATAAGGATCCACACAGATTTCCGAGTTTGATAAGATACACTAAAACAGTGTGAGAATAACACTTAAGATAAAAAGAGTAGTCTGAATAATCCAAATAACAAATCCTTGTTGACTATATCTAATTTAATCATGGAATTTCCATAAGTTTTTTTAATGTATAAATTCCACCTAATTTATTAAAAGTTTATCTCATAAAAATTTGAACAAATACCCGTGATATGTACAGCATTAGTTTTTAATTGTATATTTTTTCTCATTTTAAGGGGTAAGGTGTGGTTTCATAGGTATACCGTCTAAATGTTAAAATTTACTAAACACATTGTAATAATAATGTGCCCAGGTTATTCACCGGTTTTCGTAGGATATGTATCTCATTAATTCATAATAACTTTATTAGTTTCTGATTTGACCAAGCGCATAAACATTATTGAAGCTTATGTACACGCACCTGTCTGGTTAACGTTGTATTATATAATATTAATCGAAAATTGATCAATTCTTTTCTCTATTAAATGTTTGCATCTAGCTTATTTTAAAAGTTTTAAGAGTGGAGATGCGAGTTCTGCGGACAGGTCCCTAAATTTTAAAGTTTCCAACAACTACAACAATAATAATAATAATGTGTCCATGTTACTTACTGTATTACCCAAAATATATATTCCATAATTTATAATAATCGTTTCATTAGTTTACAAGTAAATCCTGTACATCGAAATATATAAAACTAGAAGTTCAGCCCGGCTTTGCTCAGGCTCTATGTACTGTTCATAACTTTATGTACTGTTCATAACTTTATGTACTGTTCATAACTTTATGTACTGTTCATAACTTTTATGTACTGTTCATAACTTTATGTGCATATATATATATATATATATATATATATATATATATATATATATATTAATATTAATATATTAAAAAGTTAGACTCATGTCCAGGTAACCTACATCTAAAATTTCAAGTGTTTAGACGCAAAATTGGCGGAGGAGTTTGGTAGAGTCTACAAAGATCAACTCTTTCAACTTTGACCTCTTGGCAGCCAAAATTTATGCCAAAAACTGATTAAAAAGCTTGCCCTATGTCTGAATACACTATATGTAAAATTTCAAATGTTTAAACCAAAAATTGGCTGAGTATTTTGATAGAGACCGCAGAGGTCAATTTTTTTTTAACTTTGACCCCAATTTTGACCCGTTAACATTCATTGTTTTTGGCTAAAATCAAATTAAAAAGTTTGATCCATGTCCAAGTAACCTACATCTAAAATATCAAGTGTTTAAACCCAAAATTTGCAGAGGAGTTTGGTAGAGTTTTTAAAGGTCAAATCGTTGAACTTTGACCCTTTGACAGCTTAATTTTTGGCTGAAAACCGATTAAAAAATTTTTTTCCAAATCTCAATAATCCTTATGTCAAATCTCTAGTCTGTAGACTGAAAATTGACAGAGTAGTTTAATAGAGAAATGTACAAACACAGACAAACAATTTCACTGCTATAGATATATAGATAGATCAAATACATACTTCATTTTATATAAGGACATTATTTATTTGTTTTTGTTTGCGATATTTTTGAATGAATTCAATTATTTATACGAAAGTGCATTTTTACCTAAATGTGTGTTGGGAATAATTTTCCCTTTTACCAATTTGGTACCCCCAAATGGGGAGCGGCATATATATTTAAAATGTAATTATCCACTAACACGTGTTTCGTCTCCTACGACTAATCAGCCTGGCTGAATTTAGCAAGATTCGAAATTAGGACCCAATAGTTAGAAGCCTGGACTATCTCCCGCGATGCTGGATGTATTGCGTTTTATGTAGATGTTATTTATTTGTTTTTGTTTGCAATACTTTTGAATGAATTCAATTATTTATATGAAAGTGCATTTTTACCTAAATGCGAGTTGGGAATAATTTCTCTTTTTACCAATTTTGTATCCCCTAGAGAAAGAGGGCGAGAAAAAAAAAAGACAGATTAGTGAGCATGCGGTAATCACTATCTTGTTTGCTTGGCCATGGTGTGTGTGGGGGGAGGCTGGGTATAGGGGATTTTTTTTCTATAATGTAAGGAAAAAATAAAATAACTGACTTCTGTACGAATAAAGTGACATGCGTTTTGGTTAAAATTTAATTAAATAATAACAAAAAATTAAGAGAGGGGATACACATTGATTTGTCTATTTTTTGCCACAGTTTTTATGCGTTTGATGGGAGAGGGAAAGGCTTGTTTGTAATGCACAGTGTTGAATTGTGCTATAAACTCCAGTACTAAATTGGCAGGAAAAGACTGGCATGAGTCTTATCCTCCCCCCCTCGAAATGCTTTCAACCACAGTATTAAAAATATGCATACATAGAACTGCATGTTATAAAATGAAAAAAAATCATTCAGTTAGAAAACAGTAAAATGAATAGTGAATTACTGAGATGGCCTTTTGCAAAAAAATATGCAAATTAACTATACATATAATCAATATATTAAGAAGTTCTTTTTTCTGATATGAATTTGACGTTTTAATCTCACTGTCAGTGCGATAGATGGCTCAACTTTAGAAATAGAAATAACACTGTACAGTTGGATTTAACTATGCTTTTATGATTTGTGATTGCATTGATAACAATCCATATTTTGATTGTAACTCTAAGATATTATATCTCCCTTTAAGCTTAGTTCATAGAATCCACGTTTACATTAAGACACAGATAGGTAGTGGGGGAGGGAAATTGTTGATAGTGGTTGTAGCTAAATGCATATTTTTGTGAAAGTTTGACTAGGGGGGTGGGGACAGAGATTGAAGCTCAATCATTGTGGAACTCTCATCCTGTTGACTTTTTTTACTAATTATAATCTTGTCCTTTTCCAGATTAAGGTCAATAAGCATTCCTGTCTTTGCAATAATTATCTCTCGTTTTTAGTTCCTCACATCGTGGATTCAAGCCTTGCCTGGAGCAATTTCCATTAAAAAATAAAAATAATAATAATTATCATTATCAAAGTGTCGGTATACGTTACATCAGACTTTCTTTATCATTATTCATAAAATTAAGAGTTGTCTCCCTTTTGTCTCAAAGTGAATGAAATTAAAACAAGCAACTATATTGTTTATATTTTCTGCCTACAAAGTCAAACCTGTGTGAGTCTGTGAAATGCATGCAAGATGAATTAATGTATGGATGATAAGCGAAAAAACATTCTGTATTATTTTCAGATTCTGTTCATAAATACATTGTTTTTGTTTTTTATTTACTTCAATAATTTGAACATTTTCTCTTGTAGATTTATTCTTGCAAACATTATTTGCCATTACATAAAAAAGGACAATTATTTTTTGCATATTGTCTAATTTATCTTACATATACTTTATACAATACGCTTATTCTTTCTTTTAATCTTTCTGACTTTTCTTCATTGTCGCACTCACTTTCCCATTTGCTCCCTTCTTTCACTTACAGTTTTTCCTTTCTTTCCACTCTTTTTCTCACTGGAGTCTTATCTCACTCTCTCGCTCTTTCTCCTTTAGTCTGTCTTTTTCTTTTAGTCTCTCTTTCTCCTCTCACTCTCTCTCTCTTTCTCCTCTCACTCTCTCTCTCTCCTCCTCTCACTCTCTCTCTCTTCTCCTCTCATTCTCTCTCTTTCTCCTCTCACTCTCTCTCTCCTCTCACTCTCACTCTCTTTCTCCTCTCACTCTCTCTCTCTCTCTCTCTCTCTCCACTCTCTTCTCATCTCACTCTCTCTCTCTCATCTCACTCTCTCTCTTCTCTCTCACTCATCTCACTCTCTCTCTCAATCTCACTCTCTCTCTCTTTCTCATCTCACTCTCTCTCTTTCTCATCTCACTCTCTCTCTCTTTCTCCTCTCTCTCTCTCTCTTCTCCTCTCACTCTCTCTCTCTCTTTCTCCTCTCACTCTCTCTCTTTCTCCTCTCACTCTCTCTCTTTCTCCTCTCTCTCTCTCTCTCTTTCTCCTCTCTCTCTCTCTCTCTTTCTCCTCTCACTCTCTCTTTCTTCCTATCACTCTCTCTCTCTTTCTCCTCTCACTCTCTCTTTCTCCTCTCTCTCTCTCTCTTTCTCCTCTCACTCTCTCTCTCTCTTTCTTTCTCCTCTCACTCTCTCTTTCTCCTCTCTCTCTCTCTCTCTTTCTCCTCTCACTCTCTCTCTCTCTCTCTTTCTCCTCTCACTCTCTCTCTTTCTCCTCTCACTCTCTCTCTCTTTCTCCTCTCACTCTCTTTACCTCTTTACTCATACTTTCACTTCCTCTCCCTTCATATATATATATATAATATATATATATATATATATATTGGATGTGTTTGTCCATTTAAAATTTTATATATTTTCATTATTCATTTCAGTCTGACATTAACTAAAAAGCTTTTAAATATATTAACACATTTATGTTATATTTTGACTTCTTATATCTTTCTCTCAAATTATTTGCATTTCTTACTTTTTTTCTGTGAATTTCATTTTTTTTTCTCTCCCGATTCTGTCTGTTGGGTGAATAGAATTTTGACATTTGTCACCAGAATAAAATTATCGGAAAATTTATTTCAACCAGAAAAAAAAAAAAATTTTAATTTTCAATATTTACATTTTTCTTGTGACAAGATAGCCCATCACTTCAATTTCTTACATGGTTATATAAATAAATGCTGAAATGTATATGCATCATTTTTGAAAAATTATTTTATGAAGATATGAAATAGGAATAATGTTTAAAATAAAGGATGCCCAAAAAGGCATCTCATATATAAAATCGTGGCACTTGTTAAGATAGAGTCGACAGATATATTTTCTACATGTGATTTTAAGCGAAAACAATAGTACTTACTTGTCATGTCGAAAATAGTAATATATACAAAAATGAAGAAAATTCATTGAGTAGAACAACTGCTGTTGTATTCTTAGTAAAAAAAAAAAGTCTATCGCTATGATCTAATACAGTACATAAGCCATTAGTGGCGAAAAGGAAGATAAGTATACCCCCTGTATTTGCAATCTTCAAGGTGTTCACATCTAGAGAAAATGCAATTTCCCTTAGTTTTTCCTTAAAAATTACTTTAACTATAAATAATTTTCTACTTGATGAATCTTTATAATTTTTGGTTATATTACTGTTTCCGACATGACAAGTAAGTACAATTGTCTTAGCTTAAAACCACATTAAAAAAAAAAAATCAGTCTATCGACTCTATCTTAACAAGCACCAAAGTCACCCCCTCCAACCATTACCTTTGTTTGGTAAATAACTGTTTTGTTGCAGGTTACATATCAAAAAGTGTTCATTTTCAATGGATTTCATCGAATTTCATATTTAATCCGATCAATAGTTTTTTGTTTGAATTACTTATATCGTAGAAGGTGTCGAAATGGCAACCCTTAATACAATCCCGTGTTCTAATGCTTCTAACAAAATCACTGGGTATGAATTTAATAAATAATTTCTTTAATATTCACTGCCGAAAAATAGTATGCTATCCTTTTCTCCTTTTTTTCATTGTCTTTAGCCGACTGACTTTTAACAGTAGAGAGAAATAAAGAGAAGTGTGATAAAAACAAATGGAAAATATGACAGTCTGGTGTATGAATTTAATGTTTTCATAATTTTGTATCTGCCACAGTGGGTTAATCAATTATCTGGCTGTATTTAGAAATAGAGATTGTGAGTTCAAACTACAATTGGAGCATAATTATTTTTACTTTAATTTTATGACTAAATAAAGTTAAACGTTTCAAATTACAATATTAAGCAGATTGCTTAGCCTTTTCTTTCGTTTGTTTTTTGTAATCTCTGCAATTTGCGGTAATTAGGATTACCCTAGCCGACTCTATGTAGCTATAAATAACTATTTAAGATATAATATATAATTTTTGTATTCATTTTTTATTGCAGAGTATTATTCTCATCTTTATTGTTGTTTTCACGTTTCGGTCAACTCATCCTCTGGCCTTCTTCAAGAGGTCAACTGCGACGGGATAGGAATGCTGAGCCTTGTAACTGTATCCTCAGTAAATACTGCTTTCTAGAGTTATTGTCTCACCAGGTTTTGGCCTGCATTGGGTAGGATTGAAACCGCTATCTTCAAACAATGCCTACCTGGAACGTCTTTATTCACTGCGCCATGGGCCCCGAGGGGCGATCAAGGTTGGATTTTATGGTCTTATAAATCCAATTTTGTGTTCTTATCTGGTCTTCTATTGTCGAATAGCATTTTATATTATTTTTATTTTTTGTGGATTGTTATTCTCATCTTCATAGTTGTTGTTGTTTTCACCACATTTCGGGCAACTCATCCTCTGGTCCTCTTCAGGTAGAAAAAATGAATACACAAATTATGAAGCCTCATCTCAAAGGATTAAAAAAAAATAAAAATATAATTGTACTTTGGAACCTTCTTTTTGTATTTGAATTACAGTATAGAAATTATAAAGCCAAATAACAATGGTGTTTTTTCGCTAAAAATAAATTTTTTTTTTTTAAAGAATGAAGAAGCTCTTAAAGAAAGTAACTTTTGAAGTCACAATTTGTTGCTTCTTTGAGATTAATAAATAATTTATTTTAAAGAAAATAAAGCATATCCTTATTTCGTTTCCTAATTTCTATACTGCAATTCAGATACGAAATGATGTTTCAAGATGTCAACATTTTATCTTATTAACCAATATCACACACCACAAGACCTTTAAACTGTGATGAACGCATGCACGGACCGCTATCCAAGAAGGATTTTTACATTTATAATGGGGAAAAATGATTTACAAAAAAAAAATATGTCATAACTTGATTAGGACTTTTAAAGCCAAATGCCTGTTCATTTAAGATAAATTTATTTTAGAGAGAAAAAAGTTATTATTACGGATATAATATCTTTTTATAAACGGGAACAATCCTCTGTATTTTATTAATATAGAGACTAGAAAAATACCCGTTCTAGGATAGCTAAAATTAATTCCTTAAAATAGACAGTTTTGGCACCAATTTTATGTCCTTTAGAAAGATTAAAGTCAATATATAATGCTACTAAACCTTATTGCTAGAATATTTATTCGAATTTTAATCCAAATCCATTACAGAATTTTTCTAGAACATGTCTTTAATTTAAGGCTTAGGAAATCTTCAGAAGAAATTGAAATTCAGGGAATCATGTTTAATTGGTGTCTAATAACTATGATTTAATATATATGTAAAACTGAAATATTTATATTTTCAAATTTGAGGTTTTGCCCATATTATGCTTTGTAAAATCTCTCTAACTCTGAAGAATCTGAAGTATTTGATGATTTCAAAAAATCACAGGTATCTGAATTTTCATAAAGGCTTTCATCTCCTTTTTACTCTCTGTATACAAAACTAAATGAAAGTTAATATAGCCCACATTCCCAATAATTTGCCTCATAGCCCTGTTCCAAAATTCATAATGACTGGTTAAATGAAGATTTGTCCCTCAGAACGATGAAGATGGTTTGATCATCCTGGGTGGTGATGGATGGCTCCCACTGAATTGTGAAGCAAGAGTTGCGCAATAACTTACCATTCCTCTCTTGAACTGGCGCTGCTTCATTATAATGGCAAGGAGAAGTCTAAAACGACTGGAAACAATACCAAAATAAGTGAAGAGCACATACAGTACCTGGTATTCCCAAATGATCACCCATTTTTGCACTGATCAAGTTCAACAATGGTTAACTTTGGTGATCTAGCAGTAATTGGTTTATCAACATGATTATATCGTATATATTGGTAAAATAGCTTAGGGTGGAATCCTATATATAAAAATATGCAAATATCTACACATACCTAACTTTATATAGATAAAGATGAAAACTGGTCTGGCTTGTAGAAGATTGAAGCCTGAAAAGACAGTAATTTCACCTTAATTTTATGTCTCCTTTCCATGCTGTCCTTGTAAGATTTAATGTTATTTATTTTTTCTTTAATATCAGCTAGCTATTTTGAAACTTTGTTACTGGTTGAAATAAAACCTAAAGAAAAGATAAAAAGGTAAAAATAAAAATGAATCTGAAGATCTTTTACGAGTTTAAAAATAAAACAAAAAAAAGCAAGAAAAACAATAAAACTGACGATGACTGCATAAAAAACGGAAACCTTTGGAAAACAATAATCTGTGACTGACAACTGTGAGCTGTATCCTTGCTAGATGAGACAATTGAACAGGTTTGTAAAAAGACCATAACTGTCAGGAGGACATTCCCCAAAGACCAATTCCTTCAAAAGTGGTACCATTTTATTTTTTATTTTTACATCATTTTTTGTTTGTTTTAAACCTTTTCTTGATATTTTCGTCTTTCAAAATAGCGTTCGAAGGATAAAACTCAAAAACGAACACATACAGAGGATAATAAAGGAATAAAGTGTTTGATATTGTGACTGTCTTTGCATGAATGTAGTCTGGGGAAATTAAAAATAAACATGATTTCCACAGACTAAATTCATTCAAGAAAGCCCGTTTCAATTTATAATTTTTTATTTTGCAACACCATTGCAGCTTCTTTAAAGTCATTAACTCTGACAGCGAAGTACTAACTTAAAAGGTGTGAATATCAATGAGCCTCTCTTTATGTGACAGACAGGTTTGTTATAATTAGAAATAGATTTCGTAGCCATGATTTTATTTTTCACCATATTTGGTTTCATGCCAGTTATGCATGCTAGCACGTGTCGAACGCTGTGTATACACAAACTTTCAAACTAACCTGCATCTGACCAGGTTTTATTTATCCATTATCACTCTCTCTTGTGTTTTCTTTTGTCTTTAACTATTTAAGCACCCGCCACCAAGAACTTCGTTGGTTGGTTATAAGACACACTGCATCTACTCGTGAGGCCCCAATTTTTTTTATTTTGATAAGAGTGAAGTCATCTATTAATAAGCACTGTTCACAGATCTACTCTGACCTGGAATTGTGTCACCTCTTAAGGATCCATCTATGGGTAAATAGAAGCTGATGAGAGATCTACAAATCGATAATATATAAAAATGATCTAACGATGGTTGACCTGCTTTAACACGCAATAGTTAATCTGTAATATACGTAAAGAAATTGAATTTGATGAGAACGCTGATGAAGACTTTGCCCTAAGCTTGTAAATGTATGGCATTACAAGGCATTTAGTCGTATTTACAGTGAAGCTACTGTCCTTATTACAGTTGTTATAGTCAATTTCTCATCTCCATTGTTTTCCATGATGCTTCATTCACAGTGAAGTTTCGGTTGTGCATTGCATAAAAGCATAGGGCGCTGCTCCGCATGTAGTTCCACAGTTCTCCATTAACTAGAGCTTGTGTGTCTTCCCATTGTCAAGTTAATCTGATCATCTGTGAAGCCATGTTGTTCTCAGATCCAGAGCATCAGTTTGTCAGTGGATGCAACTGAAACTACTGTTACCCATGGAATAACAGGATTGATTATCGAGGTTTACTCCCCTAGATCCGCTGTGTTCTGTTTATGCCTAACCATAATAACAGGGTAACCTCGAGAAGGATGTGGCTCTTCACCATGCATGGACGGTCATTTGCTATGGAGAGGCTATGTATTGTGCTTCACATAATGCTGGAATGCATGGAGACCAGTTGAGGGTGCTTGATAGCCACTTGGAAAAGTATTACTCCTCTGCATAATATTCTTTTACCCCTTATAGTCCAAATGTTAAATACTGGGTACTTGTGCTACCAGATCAGGCTGTTTAAAGATACCGGCATCCTAACAAGAAACGCATCAATCATTGGTTTTATTATTTTTTATTTTCCCTTTGCAAAACTTAATCATGTTCTGCAAAGTTCAAAACAAAAACAAAAGTTTTCCTCTAAAAATCAAGCAAATCAAACACCTTGAATCAATACTTAATAATTAAGATGTAAATAAATCAAAGTATAAAAGTTTTTCCAAAAAATGACATTTTTTCAGTATTAAATAAATTCCGAAAATATTGATATGCCGTAAAACAAAACCACCCAACTAAATATTGGTTTAGTATAAGTACTAAAATAAGTGAGCCTTTGTGAATACCTAGTGTTGTGTATACTCTCTGCTTATCTCAGCATTGTTTACAGTCGTCTTGGACTTTTAATTGCCACTGTAATTAGGCAGTGTGAACTCAAGAGAAGTATGGTTAGAGATTGTGCAACACTTGCTTTGCTTCACACTTACATGTGCAGGCACTCTTACAGGGGGTATGCAGTATCTCTCAAGATAGAACGGAGGCCATTATTACATCAGTAGCGATTAAGTTAGCCAGTGTAGATTTTAACAAGGATCACATTGAGTGTATGAAGATAACCCAGATCTGTTAAATAGTATCGTTCCTAGGGTTGAAAGGAAGATGGGTGACAAAACAGAGGCAGAGGTCAAACGCCATAGACAATACAGGAGTCGAAGGAATTACGTTATATTTTCGAGCAAGAAAAAAATAAGGTTTTCAGATCAGCCTCTCTGTGGAAGCCATGCGAACCAAACACTGGCAATGATGTTGAAAACTGATAATCTCAGCGAATGTTACTTTGATGTCTCTGTCCATCTGCGTCACCATTTCTTAAGTTGGAAATTTAAAATAAGAAGTAAATGATTAGTTGAGAGGTAAAGACTCATTTTTTTCTAAATTTATTACCTGCCAGCGTCCCATTAATGAGATGCTCAAAAATATTTACATTTACATCTAAAAGTTTCCCTTAAGTCGACCACTAATAGGTTAAGTAAATTCCCTCTCTTAAAAAAAACCTTGAAGATAACTCGGAGAACATTCTCTTGTGTCTTTTCTGCATGAAAAGCTTCATTTAAAAGGACAAGAGAATCAACGTTCACTCGTAAAATGGTAACAACGAGAAAGAGAAATAAAAAGACCAGCATATATTAACAGGTTGTGCATGTATGCATAAAGACGTTTATTTGGTTTATTAATAATCCAGCAAAAATGTTGCAGTGCAAACGAAGTCACCTACGATATTATTGTGCCATCTTTGGACAGAACAGATACTATACTTGATTCTAGCTAGAAGTCCAAGAACTAGTACTTTAGTTCGTTCCACACAACAGTGATAGCATATAAATTATTGACATTGGATTTGAAGATAACCAACTTGTAGTCAGCAGGAAAACAGTCTCACAGCAATGTGTTCCATAGACGGAAAGCCCTCATAAAGAAGCTCTGTCTATAGAAATTCTAATACTAACTACAAGTATAATGTTATTCACACGTTTACACATGGGACACACGTTGTCGGACAGTATGTCACAAGGAATAGCCCAACTCTCTTTTTCTGTAATAAGAAGATCCATCTCCCGCCACGCGTGACTTCTCGTTATGGCTGTGGCGTCTCTAACCGGCTCGTTTTCTCTGTGCTCTATTTCCTTTTAGTCTTTTTTCTTATTGTGATGTCATTTCGCATTCTGCCCAGTATTTGCATACACGTGTCCATGCTCTATTACATAAGGAGGGGAAAAAGAAACGTTTTTGTTTTTTTGGTTGAAAGACGAGTTCTATTTCATTGGTGTCTGTACTTTGTCATTAGTCTGTAATTGGTCTTCATTGTTGTTCGGTCTTTGAGCTTTCAACGTCAACAGCAATTATATTTGAAAAATGGTGTCTGGAAAGATAGAGTTCTGCTGTTCTGAAAAAAAAAAGTGGTTATCGTCTTTGTTTTCGATGTTCCAATGTTGTGATCAACCAAGTGAAGGAAAAAGCTTTGCTACAAGGTGCGATGAAAGAAGAAAAATATTTCAAGTAATCTTAGTGAATTCTATTTAACTATGAACAAAAAAAAAAACAACAAAAACAGAAAAAAAAAAACAAAAAAAAACACATACACTCACCCAGAAATTTTCCCCTAACTAAAAATAGTTAATGGAATGTTAAACACAGGAAGTAATTAGTAATGAGGAATTTTCTTTCTTCCTTCCTTTTCTTCTTCCTCGCTTTCTTCCTCCTCATATTCTTCTTTCTCTTACTATTCTCGTTTCCCTCCTTTTCTTTCTAATCCATTTCTTTTTCTTAATTTTATTCTCCTCTTTTCTTCTTCATATTCTTCTATTTCTAGTTTTCTCTTTTTTCCTTCTCTTTCCATTTTTTCTCTTCCCACCCTTCCTTTTCCCACTCCTTTTCTTTCTCTTCCTTTTTTTTTTCTTAATTCTGTTCTTCTACTTCCTTTTTTTTTTACCATTTTCATTTGCCTCTTCTTTTTCTTCTTCTACCTCTTCCTCTTTTCCTGCTTCTTTCTACTTCTTCTTCTTGTTAATGACTAACCGTTAAAACTTCCAAGATTATTAGCCGGATTAGCTTTTGGTTGAACTTAGCTTTTTCCGAGATTCATGGATCAGTGAACTTCCCTTACTTCCTTGAACGCTATCTCAAGCACTAATAAGACATTAAAAAAGAAAAATAGAACTCTTTAAAAAAAAGAAAAACAAAAAAGGTAGGAAAACTGTTGGTAAGAATCAATAAAAATAATAAAAGGTATAACATCTTTTGTTTTAAGTTACCGAATGCGAATAATCTGAAAAATATCAAGAAAATCAGAAACAAAATGGCAAACAGACCAAAAATACTTTTTGAAAATAAAGAAATAAAAAGATTTTAACTTGTAAATGTACAGACCTGTCATTCAGCAAGTGGCCCCCAGTAGGGAGATTTGTCAACAGCGCGAGAGAAAAAAAAGCTATAAAAGCTAAATTAAAACCTTCAATAATAAATAACTAAAAGTTAATAGCAATGACAAACACATTTCCTTTCAACTGATTTTTTTGTCTCAGAAAACTTAGCGCAAATGGATTCGTTCCCGCTTTTTAAAATTTTAGAAAAGGAATGGAAGTTTTTTATTAGATTAATTCTTCGAAAGATTCCCAATAGTGAAGGATCATTTTGGTATTTCTAAAAGTACATTTCTTCTTTTTTGTCACCGTTTGTATCCCAAAGAAACAAGTTTTATTTGAATGCTTTTGGGGGTAAGCGATATGGTATAAGTAAGAAGCACTCAGTTTCACTTTATTTTCTTTGATTTTTTTTTCAGAATTGCAGTCACAATAACAGTTTTAAGATGATTTATTTATATCAGTTTTCGGTAATTAGTCTGATAATGGCCTTGTTTGTATGCTTTGTGTTCTTCACACTACAATTCTTATCTTTAGTGTTATTTTTACAATGTTTCAGTTGATGTAACCTCTGGCCTTCTTCAGATGTATCTTCTAGTTTGAAGAATCCGAATAATATGAACGATAAAAAATTCAGAAATATAGTAGCTTTGTTGCTATTGGGTTATGGTATGGTTCTGTTTTGTCCAAGAAGGTTCACCTTCCAAGGGCTTACCTTTTCTTTTAGAAGACGTTAGTTTACTGCTAATTGGCTGAGGTATCCTTACCCGAGGTATGCCAATGGGGTTGCTGAGAGATTTTTTTTTAGATCAGAGTATGCCTCTCCTAATATATCTGCGTTTCAAAACCTCAAAACCACCTCTGATCTTCTGGAGAGGTAGTAAATAAAACCCCCATCATTAATAGGCCTTTTTGATGAGAGCAAAGTATTGGCCTTGGGAATAAGCATGGATATCATCAGACATTTTCACTACTTGTTAATAAATTATATAAATGTGCAACGCATTAGAACCGTTAAAGGAGAACTGGTTTCAAACATAACTCAGTCCCCAAAATAAAGCAAGAATAAAACCGCCAAGCAAGTTTTAAAAAAATCCAAGTGCATTTGTGATGTTAATTAATAACACTCCCTGCACCAACATACAGACATTTAAATGTACTTGACATTAAAAGGGATTTCCATGAACAGTTCCCATTTATGGAACATATTGCCACAAGATTACTTCCCTGAGAGCTACAAAATGGTCATCTTCAAGCCTAATGTCAATAAAAATTGTTCTCATAACTCATCAAATTTTATACATCCCAATCATTATTTTTAATCTTCTCATAATAATCTTCATAATTCAACTCACAATTTTGTTAAATTTTATTCTTGGGCAGCTTTTGATAAGTGGTGACTCATTAATATAATAAAAAATAATCCAAACTTGATTTATCAGATGTTTTATTTTTTTTATTTATTTATTTTTTTTTTTTACACAGTGGTCACCACTTATCAAGGCCCGGAAGCCACTCATGGATAAGGGTTATTGCAAGTACATTACGTTAGTGTGGAGATTTAATGAAGTGTTTACTTAAGGGGGCGGTTCATTAGGAATTTGTTAACGTTGGACTTGAACACATCCAAGTTGTAGTCAGGTGGGAAGCAGGCAGACGGAACAGAGTTCCACAGACGCGCAGTTCTAAGAAAGAAGCTTTGTTCATGGAATCCACGTTTTGATTTAGGCACAGATAAAGAGTGGGGGAAATTTTTCACAGTGGATTCGGCTAGACAGGTGTTTTTCGTGAAAGATTGGCGAGGGGGGGACCAGAGATTGGAGTTCAGACGAGCACCTGCCATGGAAATAACGATAAAACAAGGATAGGCTCGCAACGTCTCTTCTGTGGGAGAGAGGTTGCAAGGTAGAGAAAAGGGCATCCCCCACTAAGCCACAAAGTCTATTTTGTACTCTGTCAAGGCAGGATAGGCTGTTTTTAGCAGCTCCTGCCCAGATACGGCAGCAGTATTCCATCCTTGGACGTACTTGGCTTTTATGTCCAATGATCACACACAAAAGTTTGTTTAAAGTAAGTATTCTACTTCCACATTATCTCTCATTAGATTAAATTGTGCACTGACATGAGCATTTTCATGACAGTTTTCTGAGCCTTACTTCTTCCATGATAGCTCATGACAAATTGAAAGCAGGTACTTTATTTATGATTCCATCACTAGAAGATTGACTTACAGGGCCAACAGTCTCCTGCTATCTGGTTTGTTTTCAACAAACACTCCTTTCCTAGATGTATTGCCTTCCTCACAGCTAAAGAATTCTATATACCCACCCTGTATAGTAACCCTCCAGAATCTCAGAAGGAGATTAACAAGAGCAACACCTTGCCCAAGGGTGACTTGAAACTGAGCAAATCAGGGGTGTGCGTCTTCTTGAGGTATTATACATACTTGTTTACCTGATATATACAGCGCCTAGTATTCTCAAATGGTACTGGCAAGAATCAACGTTGCTTAACTTCGGTGATATAATGAAAACCCGGTGTGCCAACGTGACACACTGTATCCTTCTACGTTAACTGACTCAAAATTGGTTTACTGCTCAACACACAAACCAAACTATGAACTTACTTTATATATCAGTTGTCTTACGAATGTGTTTAACTCTGTTTTCAGGTTTCATGATAAAGATAACAGCTGGCATTTATTCTTCAAGTACTTTCTGCTAATCTTACCATTCTTTAGAGATTTGTGCAATTTATTTCAATTATGTTTTATACTTCAAATACAAATCTAATATCTTTTTTGATACTGGATTCTTGTTAATGCACTTACATAACCTTAACCAAAGAACATGCAACGTGATGCATTAGAATTAAGTCGTCTACCTTTATGTGAATCCATATGCATAGACTTGCACACACTTATCTATATAAATAAAACCGATGTATATTTGTGTCTGTAAAGATTTAACCGATAAACTAAAACTACTTAAACTGACGGGGTTGCATAACATTAAAATTAACAGTAAATACACCAAGGATGGTTTATCTTTGGATGGATGAATGACGTGTACAGAAGTTGGCAAGTTGAAATGCAAAATGTTAATTTCAATTTTCCCTACATATTTCTATTACTTTTGCGCACGCACAAATTCATCCATAGCTTAAAATGGTTTAATTAAAAAATTTTCTTATCTGTCGATAACTCAAACAGTAGGGAATGTAGCCGGAGCACTAAATCTCACTTCTAGCTGATGGTACCTAAGTCATTTTTTAAAACTTTTGTAATCAATACTAAATATTAGATGCAATATAATATTAAATAGATAGTTGTTTCTTTAATAATAAAAACGAAATCTGCATGAGTTAAAATATATTTAAGCATATTTCTCGACTGACAAAATTGGTCGCCCTCTTCTTGTATTAAAATACTTATGAGTGGATGCAATATTAAATATATATAAACTATATTAAATGTACTTCCAAAAATATGCTACCTCAAGTCGTATATTTTTTACTAGCTTGGGAGGAGGTATCATGACGAAAAACACACTGCACTACCCTCCACAAACGAGGAGGTAATGTCTGGGTGGATGATTTGATGACGATAGAATGAGTTTAGCATTGAAAGGGAGTACAGTAGTCTGATATAGTTCAGAAAATTAAATTGAACATTAATAGACGTAATAGTATAGTTTCGTCTTCAGTCAGACAAATACCGAATCTCCCTTTATATGAATCTATATATGTGTATACACACTTATATATATATTCAAATGTTTATGTGCAAATGCAATATTTAATATCACACCAAAAATATTCCATAAGGGAGAGCATGTTTCTGCTACATTAAACAAACATATACTACACTACCCATCCTAAAGGAGAAGGTAATGCCGGGAACGATGGTATCATGGCAAGTGAATATATACTACCTCCCCCTCTCCTAAAAAAAACAGAAGAAATGATGAATGAGAATATGGTATCATGATAAGCGAACATATACTACATTATCTCGCCTCACAAAGAAGAGGAGGTAATGCCTTGGAGAATGATATAATTAAAAGAGAACATATACTGTACTGCCCGTCCCTAACTGAGCATTGGAAGACAGCACTTTAGTTTGAATTTCAAGGTCCAGCCTTATAAGATTGTTTATTTTTTTCTCTAATGTTTTTAGGAAAAGTATGAAACACCAATTTTTTCCTAGCTATAGGTTATGTAGAGTTACTAATATTGCTCTATGTAGATAGTTGATGAAAGGAAAGCGCTCTCACAGGCACAATTATCAAAGACACTGTCTTATCTTCAGCCGTTTAGCTAGGAGCTCAGTGTGTTCTGTCCTCAGTCAATGAGGGAAAGGTCTTTCTAGACTAAAGTAATTTTAATTTTTTTCTCCTAATCCAGAGTCCACCTTTTGGGAGGCTGGATTTTCTCCACATAAAAATAACGACATTGTGCCTAACTTTGGTCTCCTGGAAAGACAAGTTAATAGAGACATGATATACGGCAAGGCACTTCAAGATAAATTTTATTTTATTGATGAGCCACGGTTTATCAAGGCAATTCTGGCCCGTAGTGAGAGTACCTGTCATAGTTCCATCTATGAATTAAATAGAAACTACCCCGAGAATAACGTGAAACTGTGATCAGCAATACAGGTTTCATCCTAAATGAATGCTAAAACAAACTCCAATAACAAATATTTCTAAAAATATATTAGAATGACTAAATAGCTCTAAAAAGTATTGAAATGATTAAATAGCTTTAGATGGAGTGATAGGATGTTAGTTCATATTACATTTAAATTTCAGCATATTGATACAGCCAGAGAAACAGGAAGCAAGAGTGGAATTATAAAAGCTAGCAGTCTGAGGAAAAACATTATTAAAGTAGATAGCCCTGTGATATTTAGGGAGTTCCACAATGACTTAATGGGCTTTAACTGATTGTCAAGTTAGTCGGATTACAGGGGACGCCAGAATAACAAGTTCATCGAAGCATATTCCATTGAAGTACTTGTAAAAGAAGCACAGGGGTGCAACATAGCGGTGATAAAACAGGGGCTGGACGCTTGATGGATAGTGTAGAACCTATTTTTATAAAAATCGCTGCAGACAAGACATGAAATCGCGTAATATAAGGAATTAAAAAATTATTTCTAGCTAACAGTACGTGTTTGATACGTAGATCTCGAGTCAGAAAACGGCAATTCTTCCCCCTTTGTCAGGAACATCGCTCATAGAATGTAACGATTTAAAGGACAAAGCAAAGGAAGCGAGAGTTAAAAGGTTGCTGAAAGTAAACTTAAAGCCCACTTTTTACTATCCTGAATACATTATTAGAAACTTTTTTGGACATTCTCTACGAGGGAGAAACTAGTTGACGGTGCACCAGTTCATTAATGGTTGATAAATCGTATCCGCCCCCCCCCCAAGTACAATTTAGGATTTAATTGTATTTCAAATTAAATTTTCCCATTGTTTTAAAAGAAGCAAATGTGCAATTGCTTAATCTGAACGATGGGATTGCACTTTGCTTTTGAACGTCGAGAATTTTACATTTTCGTCGTACCTGAATAATAGGTTTCCTTACTGTATTTAACTTTAAAATGCAGGGTCGGGGATTAGTATTAAAATATTCTTTCTCTTCTGAAGCTGAACTGTATCTGTTGTGGATGGTAGAGTCACTGTTCTGGAGATTAGGGATTTGCATCGATCGTTCTCTTATTGATCTACGTATGTAGAACTTTTTGCAGATTATTTAAATTTTTATAATATACGTTCATTTGTTTTTTTGTTTGTTTTTGGTTGTTTGTTTTATAAACTTGTTTTTCTTCCTCCACCCACGTGTTTCTAATCCAGTAAAGAATGTTTTATTCCCTAGGATGAAACGTGTGTCACCGGCAGTGCGCTCCAACGAAAATTTCTGGTCTAAAGTAAACATATGTTCACTATTAAGATAGAAGCAGTTTGTATTTATTTCGTTTAGCAGAATTTAATGTTTGGTCAATGCAACTGTTTAATATATAACTACTAGCTAAATCATCTGTCAATGCAGGGTTTGAGATAACAACTACAACCTTCAAACTTATATTACTTTCTCTGCTGCTACCAGATCAGGCTGTATGAAGATACTGGTCTCTTAACTTAAAATGCAGCAGACATGAATGTTATTTTTTCCGTTCCCTTTTCAAAACTCATGTTCTGCAAAGTCAAAACCAACAATTTTCCTTTACAGAACAACCAAACCAAACACCATGAATAAATATTTGAAGATGTAAAGAACTTAAAGCATAAAAACTTTGTCTAAAATTACTGGATTCTGAATAAAAAAAACCCGAAAAGGATTGATATGCCGTAAAACAAAATAACCTAACAACCATTACTTTCATTCATACAGCTTCATTTAGATTTCTTTGTATTCATCAAACTTCTTCATAAACGTCTTTATTGATTCGAAATGGCTATGTAGTCCACACGCGGGGACAAGATGAAAGCAACCGGTATAACTAGAGGAGGGAATAAAGTATTATCTGAAATCATTTTGTCGTATAATTGCAAACTTTTGAAGGCTTTCATAGCATTATGGACTTCTATACTAATAAAAGAACGAAGTCTACTTCATTCCGGAGCATGCGTGAAGCATGTATAAACCAGACAATGTGCTATAGCTAAAAAAATAAAAACGTATATGCAATTAACCTTTATGATCATAAAATACATTTTGCAACATCATACCGTTTTTACGGGTAAACCAGCTTACAAGGATCAAATACATGCTTATAATCTGGTGGCAAACGATAAAGACATGCAATATTATTATATAAAATAACAATGACAGAATATATTGCTTGTAAATATGAGTCCTATTTATAATATATATGAAAAGACTATTTTTTCTTGAAAAATATGCACAAAGCAAAAGTATACAAACGGAAAAGGTATGCGGCATAATCAGGTTTGACACACCGGTTCCCGCCAAATTGTCGAAGTTAAGCAACGATGGCCTGTTACATTGTGTGTATCAATATGTTCTATAACGACGTACATGTTTAATAGTGGGATTTATCTTATCTCTATATTCATGTACGTGTAAATACGTGTATGATTCATGTACGTGTAAATGCGTGTATGTATATACACCCATGAGCAAAAAAAGGGGGGGGGGAGGCTAAGAGTGAAAGAAGCAAGAAATCGATTTTTCGATATTTTGGCATGAATTTTTGTTAATTTTAATTGAAAATTTCTATTTTGTAGATCATTATTATTATAGCATATAATAATAAGTGGAAAAATTAATCCTAAAAATAGTAAGACCACATCTTGCCAAGGATATAAAAAACCGAATTGCAGGATTTAGGCAGTCGAAAATGATTTGCAAGCAGATTTTTGATATTTTAAGAAACGAAAATGTGAAAATATGTTTTTCTGCAGTGAATTGAATTGGTAAAAGGTGCGAAGTAGAGCATCCACTTTGAAGGACGACCACAGGCTTAAATGAACTGTTTTGGAGGATTGAAAGAAAACTTATGTTGACCATGGCAAAAAATTCAAAACGGGAGCTGGAAATTCTCTTTCTAAATATACAATATCTAGATGAATGAAAGAAATGGTGTGCAAAAAGCCATTTTATCTAAGAAGAACATCAATGGTAGAAAGAGATTTTTCTCGTGTTATGGCAATAAAGATACAGACTGGTTCAGGAATGATTTCTGGTTAGATGAATCAAGAGGTTGTCTTGTTGGTGATGCTCCCGATGCTCCCGAACGATGCAATCGAAGAACTGGAGAAAGATTTTCGCCAAGTTGCATAAAAACGACAATTAAACACGGGAATGGAGAGATAATGGTATGGGGAACTTTTACTGTAGCAGGAGTTGAAACTTAATAGATGTGAGAAGTCAATCAATGCAAAAGAATACATTAGAATATTAGAAACAGGACTGTTACCAGATTCAGAAGCTGGGAATATCCCAGAACATTATTTTTCAACATGATAATACCCCTGCACACACTGCTAAAGTCATAAGAAAATAGTTTTCTAATAATTCAACTAATGTGATATTTTGGCCAGGTCAAAGCCCCGATTTAAACCCAATCGAGAATATTTGGTCCATAATATCTTGTGCATTGGCTGGAAGAACTTTTTTGAACAATGACTAACTGTGGGAAGCTGTGCAAAGCGAAGGGAATAGTATCTCTTCTTCATAATGTTCCACTTTGGTTGAAAGCATGTCTAAAAGGATTGATCTTTTAAAGAAATCAAAAGGGAATGCGATTCCATCCTAAGCATTTATAAAAGTAAATGTTTTGTTCTGTGTTATTAGTCTCGTTAACGTTTCCTTATTCAATTATTTTTTGTTCAATATAACTTTTACTGCAATAAAATGCATAAAATTTGTTTGTTCAATGTTTTTTGCTCACGAGTGTACGTCGTATCAGTTAGTTGATCGTCTCGTGTGTATATTTTAACATTTATGCAACAGTTCTAACAGGAAACGATTGACGTGGACGTATCGAAACAGTTGTAGGCAGACAGTTCTTTTTAACAGATGTAAATAATACAACACGCACCTGAATTATTTACGAACATTTATTTTCATGATCCGGCGGCATCTTCAGAGAGTACACGTTTTTACATGTTAGCTGCCTGAGATGATGCCACTCCATGCATCATGGAGAGACCAACTCCCCTTTTTGAGTCATCCATTCCGTCACTCGAATCAATTAATAATAATAATAATAATAATAATAATAATAATGTTTTAACCCTTGGCCCTGCTTGCCACAGGTAACACAGATACTACGCTATGATCACAGCCCAAATGGTCACAATATTATAGGCCTAGCCAATACCACATGGGTGACCATTTGGAACTTTCAGGTGCTGTATGTGCTCTCCACTTATCTTGGCATTGATTCCAGTCATTCTAGACTTCTCTTTGCTACTGAACTGCAGTGTCGATTCAGGAAAGGTGTGGTTGGAATTGCGCAAACCTTGCCACATAATTACACGCGCAGCTGCCCCTACAGGGGGTATCCTTTGTCTTTTGAGATTGAATCGAGGTATCGATATAAACAAGGGTGCTGTTTATGTGGATGAAAATAAATTACTACAATTAGAAAACAATAAACACAATTATTTATGAAAACCTACTCTTTCTGACGATTATTTAAATAGGGTTCGAAATATATTATTTACATAATCATCTCCGTCAGTAGCAATGAATTTAGCTAGGGTGAATTTTGATAAGGGTCGCATTATTTCATATTGGGTTAACCCAGAATTGTAAAATAGAACTTGTCTCAAAGTTGAATGAAAAATGGGTGACAAGACAGGGACAGAAGTCAAAGGCACTTTACAAAACATATGGTCAAACGATAGAGGATATAATATGCCGTCACGTTTTTCGAGTGAAAGAAAAAGATTTGAAAATCAGTCTCTCCATTGGAAGTCGAGAGAACGGGACATGCAAACAATGTAGAAACAATCTAAGCTGAAGTGTTAAGAGTAAGTCAATTAAGAAGTCAATAATAATTAAGATACATTGGTCTCTATATATATATCTCCAATAAACCCTTAAAGAACTTGGCAAAAGTTTTCCTTTTTTTTTCTGCGTGAAAAGTTTATTCCGTAGACGATCACAGCCATTCATGAAATGACGATGAGAAAAAAGCAACCACGAAAAATAGACCTCATGTAAACACCCCACATGTTTAATATAAAACGGTTTTTATTATTTGGTTTCTTGATCGTTCATAACATGTGCGATCCGATTTCACATTGATAAAGATGCAACAATCCTTTTCATTTTATTGTGCCATTTCTTTATACATATCTTATATCTAAAGGTCCTGGGTATGACCTTAAAAAACATCCAGTGGTGAGGCCCTTATTTAAGAACAGTGGGAATGTTGCGTTGCCACTTAATTGCCATTGCTCCCAGATCCATTCTGATCCATAGTGGTCGTAACTGTTGGCAGAGTTTAGAATTTCACTGACTGCAACCGCATGTAGAGAGTCCTGGTGCTACCAGATCGGGTTGTCTGAAAATACTGGCTTCCTGACCCAAAATGTACCTAATGTCTTATTATGGAGAATTTAAAATAAAAACAATTTTCTTCTATAAAACAAACTAATCAAACTCCATTAATAAATATTTGAAGACATAAAGAACTTGAAACATAGTAACTTTTTCGTAAGTTACTGAATTCGATATTAAATTACCCGAAAATGATATTAAGCGAAGACAACCAACCAACATATCTAAAAAGGAGTTCCTCCCTATAATTGTGCTTGGTAGCTTTCTTAACAAAATTGAATAAATATTGTTAGTTGGATGTAACACATATTGGTCCGTATTATTAGAAAAAAAACGTTACTTTAAATGGAATGATTCTATTGTTAATATATTTATTCCTAATGAGGTCAGAGAATTTACTATCTGGCGAGTTCTCCCATTTAACTCTTAATCATCGGAGAAAAATGTAATAAGACAGATGATTTTGCAAAATGTAGTTTGCTTCTGATGGAATATTGTCACTGATTACATAATTTAGCTATACCTAAAAATATACCAGAATATAATAATTTAAGTTGATATACGAATAGATTAATTCTTGGATAAACAATCCTGAATATAAAATCGATCTGTCCTCGAACTTCACATATGCAAACAATTGTTTTCATAGCAGTATCGGCCAAAGACAAAAGAAAGAACTGTACTACATTTATTGGTGTGTCTGTTAATGTTTATCTACAGAATTTCTGCGATTAATATCTGTGGTTAGATTATAGGATTTTAATCTTATACTGCCTTGACGTAATGTACCATCATTAATCATTCATAAAAATCGATTACTTAAACTTATTTTAATAATTAACTATATACTTACTTTTAATAATGAACTGTATACTTTAATTGAGTCGACCATTGATAAATAGAGAAACAAACAAAATCATCGTGTAGAAAGCCACTTGGCAACCAACACACACGGGACATAAACTATATTCTTGTGAGGTCTACTTCATGGCATCTTTAAATAATTCTGTAGGTAAGGAGCACGTGAGAAGACACACAGAAGAGAAACGCTATTTTGTGAAGTGTGTGGCAATACATTTGCAAACAAATTTCATGCTGGAAAGAAACTTTTTTATGTAAAGTTTGTGATAAAGCATTTTCAACCACTTCTAATTTAAAACTATTAGTTAGAACACAGTCCAGTAAAACCTTATGTGAAATATGTGGTAAAGTATTAGTAACTAATACTGAGATGAAGTATGTGGTAAAGTATTAATAACTAATACTGAGATGAAGTATGTGGTAAAGTATTAATAACTAATACTGAGATGAAGTATGTGGTAAAGTATTAATAACTAATACTGAGATGAAGTATGTGGTAAAGTATTAATAACTAATACTGAGATGAAGTATGTGGTAAAGTATTAATAACTAATACTGAGATGAAGTATGTGGTAAAGTATTAATAACTAATACTGAGATGAAGTATGTGGTAAAGTATTAATAACTAATACTGAGATGAAGTATGTGGTAAAGTATTAATAACTAATACTGAGATGAAGTATGTGGTAAAGTATTAATAACTAATACTGAGATGAAGTATGTGGTAAAGTATTAATAACTAATACTGAGATGAAGTATGTGGTAAAGTATTAATAACTAATACTGAGATAAAGTCACACATGAGAACACACGAAGAAGTATATTTTAAAAAACAAATTGGAATCTGAAATCGATGTCACTGCCAACTTTTAAAGGTATATTTTAATAGCATTTTGGATCTCCCAACAAACGAACAAATGCTACTTATTTTAGTAATATTCTTGAGGTAAAAATGCTTCCGCTTCGGTATAGTGTATGCAACTGAGAACGAGAGATAGAAATAGAAACTGTTTTTTTGTTGTTGTTATTATTCATATATATTCCATATATTTTATAAAAATATATCGTTATATTTACCATCAAGATTAAATTAGATAGAATTGTGGCGCAATGTTTTTTTTGTTTTTTATCTCGAATGCACCTCACACGTTTTTTTTTTCTTGCTATTTTTATTAAAATAAATTTTTGGAGTGTATTCATTTTTATTTTATTCATTTACTGATCGTAATTATTAAGTTTTTTACTTTTCAGTTTATTTTCTTCCGTAATTTCGTATGTCACACACCTTGCAATGTTCAGTGTCATGCCAGCATATCTTCCCTTTAGAAAATTATTCTTCGCCTAATCATAACTTTGATATTTTTGTTTCTACTTTATATATTTTCATATGGATAATTCCGTTTTCAACACGTCCACAAGCCAATGGTGCTACATTTAATAAAACATTCTTACATATATTTGTGTGCTATCGAAGTATTTCAACTATTAAAAATAGATAAAAAAAATAAAAAAACTTAGTCATAAATTCCTCATTAGACAACTTATTTTCTTAACTAATCTCTTGCAATTACTACATTAGTCTTAATACTGTTGTAGGGATCATCAGTTGTTTACCATAAAGACTACTTCGGAAATGTGTATAGATAGAGAGAAAGAGAGAGATTAAATTTTTATTTATATAGTTTCAAAAATGCATTCAAACTAGAAAAATTCCAGAAGACCAAATGTAAAATTTACAAAAGTTTCAGAGATGAAGGTTCAGCTGAAGTTTTTTTTTGATTGAATGAAAACATAATAGATTCATGTAAATTCGTTGTTTCAATAATCATCCTCTGGTATGATCCAGGCCAAAAATGCCTCCTCATCAGAATCCAAGTACAAGGAAATACAGTCATCTCTGAAACGATCCGGCATTCTGAAATATTTGTGCTGTGAATAAACTTAAAAAAGTATATATATATATATATATATATATATATATATATATATATATATATATATATACTAGCCTGGGTGCCCGGCGTTGCCCGCGTGTTTGAAGGTGTGTGTTGAGCAAAAATATTTTTACCCGTCCCCTCATGTCGTTTAGACTGCATTTAATCATACGTGTTTGTTCGTACCAAGGTACATTTAATCTGTCTAATCAGTGGAGGTTTTCTCAAAACCGCAATTTTAATACAAATTCAGTGAGAAAGAGAGTGAGATAGCACGTCATATATGAATATGGTATACAAATATTAACATACACAAAAGACTACATGAATAATGCCAACACCTATTAACAGATTCCCTCTGAAAGTATGCTGGCTTAATCAGGAGTTTATAATGATGTAATGGTTTTAAAATCAACAACAACATTTTTCCTGACATTGCAGTGTTTTTCTTTTCTTTTTTATTTTAGAGGTAAGGAGAAATCTAAGATTATGTAGAAAAGCTATACACGATTATAAATTTTTTATAATTCATATTTATAATTTACTAGAAAGTGTACCCGGCGATGCCCGATACTAAACGTTAAATGCCTTAAAAAATGAATTTAAAAAAAAACGGAAAGAAATTACATGTGCATGCAAGTATTATGCTTTTATAAACGGTGCACTTCTTGTGAGTAAAAAAAAAATACTCGAGCTGAGATCGAAACGAAAACCTAAAGACATTGAGTTAAGTACGATAACCATTAGTTCAGCTTGACAGGCTTTAATATTTTCAAACGTACTTATAAGAATATTGTGAACGATTCGCGCATGTACAACCGTGAAACAGTTGACATACAGATAAAAATCCGATGACCCTGAAGTACCAATTTTTCAATTTTTATACCTTAGTAGCCCTTTTTCCGAATGAAAACAATTAAAAAGTTTTCCATATGTCTGAATACCTATGTACCATATTTTAAGTTTGTAGATAAAAAATTCGTTGAGTATATAGGTTGAGAAGTATCCTCACACACCTTCTCATTTTTATAGATATATGGATTATAAGAGATTATGTAAAAGTTCATATAAGAAAATACATTTACTTCAGAGTTTAAATCTTTCCACTTAAAAGTATAACAATTTTCTTTAATAAAAGATCAAGAATGTACAGAAACAAAATAAAAACGTGCAAGTCACGTGGTAACATCTCTTTCTACATATCCTTCTTTCATGTTGTGTATCATTAAATTTCTCCCTCTCCCAATCTCTGGGTGTAAACGTGTGAAAGGGATGACTTTAATAATGTTAATAGATTTTTAATTCTTTTATTTTATTGCAAGCTGAGCAAAGAAAGAATTTTTTTTTTCTATGAATCTTTTTTCATTTTTATTCTGTTACTTAAGATATTGATCAAAATCCAAGCAAATAAATATATGTATAAAAAAAACTACAACAACCTGATATGAAATCAGTTTGGCCTTAGAACAGTGTCATGTGAATAGAACTTTGTTAAAAGGCCCATTGGCTTTGGGTTTAGTCAGTTTACAGTTTGAGCAAAAAGGGGTGTGGGCAGATTTAACGGAAGACTGGAAAAACTGTAAGGTAGAGGTTAGGAGAGGGTACGGGCAAGTGATGTGTGACGCATTGAACTTGGAGCCACCTTTCTTGTTCTTGTTGCTAACTTAACACCTTCTCTTATCCCCCACTCCCCAGTCCATAGAAAGAGAAAGAGAGCATGTAGCCTGAGCTGATTTTCAGTTGGTGTCACTGGAAGGCTTATAGTGCTAAAGAATTTCATGTTTTTCTGTTTGATCTTCTGCCTTGTGTGTGAGTAAGACAAGTTTTAATTGCAAAATGCCTATGGAAATGGCCTTTGGAATGAAATCTCTGATATTCGATGCTTTAGTTTTGCATATTTTTTCTAGTTTAAATTAATTGATGCATGAAGTTAGATGCATGTGCATATGTCTTCCTCTCTTGCTCACTATATATGTATTCACACAGTGTGATGTATATGCATTAATATATATATATATATTAGGCACCGCCAAAAATGGCCGCAAAATCAAGTTGTTGTTGTTTTTTAAAACTAAATTACATTTATTAAAATCCATTATTTCTGAGTAACTTTTTTTTTTCCAGAAAGATAAAACCCTGAATTTTATCATATAGAAAACAGAATAATGTAAAACTTTTTCTACTATTTTTAATTCAATTTTAAATGTTAAATTTTCCCAAAAAGTTAACAATTGTTATTTTTTGTCTTGCACAAAAAACGTACTAAAATATTTAAAAAAAAAGGGTTTTTGAAATAATTTATTTATTCATTTATTGTCTAACTAAGATTTAGGATGATTTTCTAAGAGAATATGCAAAAATATTATAATATAAGTACCTGAAATTCAAATAATTCCACTTATTCATATATTTAACCAGATATTTCGCGTCGCCGATGAGTTCAGATCGACTCTGTTTACGTTTTCTTTCGATGAGACGAAAACTATGGAAGACTAAACAGGCCAAAAAAAATTATTTTTCAGTGACGAAAATTTCAATGTATTATTAAGCTGAGGCTGGCCAGTACCAGATGGGTGACCATTTGTATGAGTTTGGTTTTTAATGTGTATGTGTGTGGGGGCCAGGCTCCCCAAAATGGGGGGAGGGGGCAATTTAAAGCAGAATAAAAAAAAATTATTTCAGCGCGTTTGGTCCACCGTAGTCGAAAGGCGGCAAACGTTTTCAAACGAGATCGAAAAAAATGATGCTATTTTTAACACAAAGGGCACAATATTTATCGAATTTTTTTTTTGTATCGATTATTCAAAGCATGCTCTGTTTAATAATGGTCATGCATTATTCGGCTCGCTAAAAAAAAATTGTTAATTTATTTATCAAAAATTTAAAAATGGCTTTTTTCGTATAAATATAAAAAAAAAATTTTTTTTGTTTTGCTTAACTTAAATTAATTATTTTACTTAACATATTCACCGAATTTCACACTTCAAAACTCAAAAGCGGGATAATTAAGCACAATCGAAGTTCTGATATTCAGACGTCAAAATAAGGTATGCAAACAATTTTTTTTTTTTTTTTTTTTTTTAATCTATAATTCTGTCCCTTACAACAACACAATATGTTTTGTTCAGTTTCAGATGATTATTTTAAGCATATTTGTTCCCACTTCAAAACAAGAGGGGTTTTGTAAGCAAAAAAAAATATATATATAAATATCGTTTATGAAAAATAAGTACACTGTTATAAAGTTCATTCTTCTCCTAATAATCGCTGAAAATTTCGTATTGATCGGATAATTACCTGATTTTTGGTAGATTTTTAAAAAGACGGTCCGTCAAAAAGTACTGACCTGCCCCCCCAGTTTTGGCGGTGCCTAAGTGTGTGTGTGTATATATATTAATACTACTAACATAAAAATTAACTACTCGGCGTTGGAACAGATCTGATCCAATAAAGTAGATCTTGCAGATACAAAGATCTTAACATAATCTCAGATAGAGCTTTATAAAGATAATAAATCTTACATATAAATTTATCTTATCAGATTTTCAAGGACTTAAATACCAAACTGTCTGAGAAACTGATACTTGATTCAAACTAGTCCAGTTTTTACTTCCCTTCTATTATGTTATGAGTAGGGCTATGACAATAGAATATCCTTCTTATTGTTTTGACTCTCGAGTATATATCCGACACAATCAACCGAGAACCACATCATTCTATATAAAAGCATATAAGATATCAACAGATACACGCTCGAGAGTCAAAACAATGAAAAGAATATGCTGTTGTCCTAGCCCTTGTTATAAGTATATGTTCCTATTTCGTTTAAGCTTTGTTTGCTGAAAATATCTATTTCTGTTAAAGTGGAGCCTTTATTCGCCAAAAACAGATTAAAGTGAAGTTATCACGTGCAATTTTACTGACTTTTCCCTCTTAAGTTCTTCAAAAGTAACTATATACTTATCGAATTATTTAACTTCAAACATGCCCAGATACGTTGATATTTCTCATTTTCATATTAATAAATTTTATTTGAAAATTATTTCGAATTTGGTCATTAGACATCAGTTAAGCAAGATTCCTTGGATTTAAATTTCTTCTTAGGACCCGTAAGCGTGGGCAGTAAATTTGGGATATTTTCTAGAATCAAAACTATTTAATGAATTTTGATCCAAATTACATAAATTTCTGGGCCACTAAGGAAAAATAATTAAAAAATTTTTTTTTTTAAATTGGAACAATTTCTACTAACAATTAATTTGAGGAAGTATGGGTGGACAGAAGGGTGAAAAAATAAAATATAAAGTAAGTAATAATTTTCTTTCAAATTTGATTCTGTTTAATCCTTAGATAATTATTTTAGCTTATTTTTTAATGAATGATAAAATTTAAGAATAAATTGAGTAATCTAATTGCTAATACTGACGCGGTAGTTTGTATCGGAAAAATAAAATTTTTTTAACATTTTACTAATGTTTTATTTCAAAATCTAAGAAAACGCATTATAATTCCTCATATTCATAAATGACCTTCCTGATAAAATTTTCTATGATATGGGTATATTTGCTGATGGTATTTCGCTCTATAACAGACACAAGAGAAAAACGAATGGACACATATCTAAGGAAATGGCTGGAACCTTAGAGAAAGACTTCCAGAATGAGGACATAAATGGATGATAACATTCAATGCTGCCAAGACTAAGCTTCTTTGCTTTAATAATTACAAGAAACCTTATCAACCATTGATAGCCATGGCTAATGATACACTACCTGAAAGCTTTTTGTTCAAACTCCTCGGCTTATGATTCACAGGCAACATGAATTGGAACAAATACATCGAAGGCATTGCCAAGGCTGCTGCAAAGAAGGTAGGCTCTCTATACCGTGCTAGAAAGTTACTCACACCTGAGAGTATCTTGTATCTCTAAAAAGCCATTATTCGCCTATGCATGGAGTATTGTCACCACATCTAGGTTGGTGTATCTGCCACTTGTCTCTTACTTTTAGGATTAAAAAATGAGTTGTTAACCTAATAGGTCCCGCACTATCAACCAAACTCCAACCTCTGTCCCATCACTGCAATGTTGCATCACTGTGCCTAATTTACAAGTACTTTAATGGAAAGTGCTCCGATAACTTTGGTCTTGGATATGACCTTAAACTATATCCGACGGTGAGGCCCCAGCTTGTGGGCTTGAGGGAGTGTGGAACCACCCTTTAATTGCCATTGCTCCCAGGTCCACTCTGACCCGGAATGGTAGTACCTGTTAGGGTCCTAACTATGGGTTAAACAGACACCGACTTGAAAAAAAAACAAAAACAAGTATATTCTATTAAAAATTTTTCTTCAAAATAATTGGATTTGGCATTAAATAATCTGAAAAGGGTTGATATGCCATAAAACAAAAAACAACCAACCGACCGATACACGCCGAGTACTTGTACCCTCGACTAACCTAACAAGCAGCAAAATCCAACCTTAACACTGTAAAGATCTCTAGATGTCGAAAAGCCTTCTACTAAAATAGTTTCTTCTCTGCCTCCTGGGTCCCTGCTTCCTTAACTGTACTGACATGCGCAGAAGTTCAAGTGTAATATGAACAGACATCTTGCTGCTCAACTCTTTACATTCGCTGTAAATTGTGTCCCAAATAATAACCCCTTAGGTCAAAGCAATACTGTACTTTGTTTGGGGTGAAAAAAAAAAACACGTCATCAATACTTTTAGAGTATTATTACTAGCAGGGATGCCCGGCGAAGCCTGGTTGTAAAGTACGCTTTAATATGATATTTTGATGTATGCAGATTTCGTATATATCATTATCGAGTCAATTTTATATCGATTCTTATATATTATAAAGTTGTGATTGCACAAATAAAAACAATATATCTATATGACTTGGGTGCATCAGCTTGAATCGAAACCGAAACCAGAACTTATGAAAAAAAAATATGTATGTATATAACTGTAGTTCCTTCATCTATAACCGAAACCAATACTGATGAAGAATTCTTGGTAAAATTATTTATAAAAAAAATAGCTAATGGCACTCAAGTCATCTATAGTCGAAACAAAAATGTATGAAAAATTCTTAGTAAAATTATTTATTACAAGAAATGGAAGGTCATAACAATTAAACGACAGTCACTCGGAAGGAAAAAGATGTAAGCATGACATACAAAACAACACACACTATCGTATTAATATATAAAGAGAAAAACAAATTCTTACGTTTGTACATTAAAAAATATTTAAATTTAATAAGTATTTCGTTCTTCATTACAACAAAATTAAATTAATGAAAATATTACAATTAGCGTGATCCGTACTTTTGTGAAAATTAGTCAGCAGTCTGTATTTACGTGTGAGTGCCAACACTTCTTGAACACCACTCTTTTTGGAATAAATATGCAATTTTTAGTAAAGAAAAGTGTATATTTTTTAAATTCGATATCGTAATATTTTAATTTAATAATTATCTTTAAAATAGTTTTAAAAAAAAAAACTGATAATTATTTTTCCAGATATTTTTAAACATAATTTATTTGAACGTGAAATTTGAATGAATTATTTTTTTTTTTGTTTGTTTTAAAATTTGTCATTGTATTTTCTTAAACACGTAAATATACATTTTTTTTTCTATTAGAGAGTAACCCCGGTCTTTTATCTTTCAAACACAATCAAAATTAAAACGTAAACTTAAAAAATATATGCAATAAACCTTTTTTAAGAAAGCTAGGTGTGTGTGTGTGTGTTTTTTTTTTTCGATCAGTTTTATATATAAAAGAGATTTTTTTATAGTTTACATATTTATCCTTATTGATTTGATGATGAAGTAAAATTTATTAAGCTTTGAACTGTCATCAATTGTTTTATATATTATTTGCTCCAATCTTTCTTCAAGAGCTTTCTGTATCTTCATCGGTTACACTGTGCAACATCCCAGAAAGTACAGCATATGATTTTTATATGCACAATGATATGGAGCGTGCATTTCTGGTATTTTGTTGCCGAATTTTTTTTTTTTTAATTTTCATCCCAAATAAGGCACAGTGCCACTTTGAAGCAGGGGGCTACTATCAGGGACTTAATTAGCGGGGTCATTATGAAGGGAGATGAGTAGAAAGATGTTTGTTAACATTACACTTGAACTTCTGCATATCATTGCAGTTGGGAAAGCAGAATCCCGGAAGGGAGTTCCAAAGACCCGCAGTTCTGGGGAAGAAACTATTGGAGTAAAAGGCTTTCTTGCACCTAGGGATCTCTACTGTAAAGGAATGAGACATAGTAGCTTGTCAGGTTTGTCGGGGGTAGTTACGTCGGGGAGGTACAAGTGTTTGCAGTTCGTCAGAGCATTCACAATTGAAGTATTTGTAGAACAGGCAGAGGGATGCAACATCTCGTCGATGGGACAGAGGTTGAAGCCTAGATGACAGTTCAGGACCTATCAGGTTGGCGACTCTCTTTTGAACCCTGTCCAGGAGCGAGAGACAAGAAGCAGATGCACCAGCCCAGATGTGACAACAGTACTCCATACATGGGCGAATGGTTGCCTTATAGAGGTATAGGATACTGTCAGGCGTAAGTAGTTTTCTAGCACGGTAGAGGGAGCCAACCTTCCTTGCAGCAGTCTTGGCAATGCTCTCAATGTATCTATTCCAGTTCATATTCCCTGTAAACGTTAGGCCGAGGAGTTTAAAAGAAGTACTTTCAGGTAATGTGTTCTTGGCCATTGCTATTGGTGGCAGAGAAGGTTTCTTGTAGTTATTGAAGGAAACAAGCTTAGTCTTAGCAGCATTGAATGTGACCAACCATTTTTGTCCCCATTCCACTACGGATTGGAGGTCATCCTCTAGCATTTCTGCCATTTCCTTGGATATGTGTTCATTTGTTTTCCCCTCATATCTGTTATAGAGAGTGGTGTCATCGGCAAATATACCCATCTCCGAAACAATTTTATCAGGGAGGTCGTTTATGAATATCAGGAATAATAGAGGTCCAAGGATAGACCCCTGAGGTACTCCCGCATTTATGTCGTATTGTTTGGATGTACGACCGTCGAGGACAACTTTGATTTTTCTATTACTTAAGAAGGATTTAATTACATTATGAATTCTTCCAGTGATTCCATATGATCTAATTTTCCTTAGAAGACCATCGTGCCATACCCTGTCAAAAGCCTTAGATATATCGAGGGCCACCGCTCTACCCTCCCCTGTTTTATCCAATGAACGGTATATACGTTCAGAAACTACAGTTAAGGTATCTGCTGTTGAACGGGCTTGCCTGAATCCATATTGTTTGTCAGTCAGGAGTTTAGCAGCTGTTAGGTGCTGGACTAGGGCTTGATTAACTAAGGACTCAAATATTTTGGCGAAAAGCGGGAGGAGGCTAATGGGGTGATAGTTTTATTGTAAAATTGTTATTTTCAAGACTTTTGCAAAGAATCTTAGTGATGTGCATATGACGAACATAGCGAGAGATTCCGTAAGGATATTTACGTGATGGAGAAATGGTTTACAGGAAAATGGGATCCTGGCATGTTGGCAGACTACTGCTGGAATATAAAAACACAAGAGGGTTAAGAGGACAAATGTTAGAATTGTGTGTATTTCATACATAATCAATACTAATAGACTAGGATTTCTATTACATAAAAACGGTGTTTAATCTAGAAAAACAAAGGTCAGATTCAGAATCCGTATTCACTTTTCTTGCACCAAAACACGTATTATGTGTCATGTACTGTTTTTAATCTGAAATTTGTTACATACTTTTTGTATAAAGATTATTTTTTTTATCTTATATATATATATATATATATATATATATATATATATATATAATCCTTGAACTTTCGCACAAGCTTAGCAAAGTCAAATTGTGCTTAATGGAGAGTCAGGTAAATGTGATATCTTAAATCACCAGTAAAACTGCAAAAGAGAAACCGAGTGAATTTATAAATATGTTCGAAAAAAATCTTTCTTTGAGACGAACGTTTTATTTTATTTTTTGGTGTAGATTGACATATTTTCTTTTTAATATATATATATATATATATATATATATATATATATATATATATATATATATATCCGAATCAGAGAGTAGGTCAAAATTTGATAAGATGTTATCTCGTGTAAGTATAGATTTATATGTCCCCAGCACGGATTCAGTTGAAGAGTTAGTCACCCTAAGCCAATGCCCCCACATCCTATCCCCACTCTCCCTCTGAGCTTGTTCCTTCCTTTTATTCATTCACCATTTGTTTGAAGAAATCTTTTAAGAGACTGACTCTCTCTCTCTCTTTCTCTCTCTCTCTCTTTCTCTCTCTCTCTCTCTCTCTTGTTCTCTTTGCTTTAGTTATTGATTGTTGAGTATAGAAATCAAAGATGGCATTTTCATCTTATAACAAGTTCAGAAGTTGCCAGAACAGGTGATTGGGGGTGAGAATCACACAGGTATGCTTGTGTGTGTATATGTGTGTCTGGTTCTTTCTCTCTCTTTCAGTGTCTATGTTTAAATGTTTATTTAGGCATATGCTACATGTTTATTTAGCTGTCTGTTTATAGATGTGTGTATATGTTTAAATATAAATCCAAATATGTGTGTGTACATGTTTAGGTATGTATGTCTATGCTATCTTTATAATTTACCTTTATGTGTATATGTTTAGATATATATTTAAATATGTGTATATGTTTAGATATATATTTAAATATGTGTATATGTTTAGATATATATTTAAATATGTGTATATGTTTAGATATATATTTAAATATGTGTATATGTTTAGACATATATTTAAATATGTGTATATGTTAGATATATATTTAAATATGTGTATATGTTTAAATATATGTTTAAATATATATTTGAACATACGTGCACATGTTTAGATGTGTATTTTGTATATGGGTATGTATGTGTGTGTACACGTTTATCATTATATATGTAGCTGTCCGTGTGTGTTGCTTTATATATGTATGGTGTGCATGCTTATGTATGTGGGCATTTGTGTTGATATATATATGCAAGTGTATGTGCACACTTGTTTATATAATTAAGCTCTATATATGTGTATGTAGGAATGCTTATGCTCGTGTGTATGATTGTATGTGCATGTTTGTTCAGCACATTTATACATATACAAGCACAATCATGTCTACATATATAAATGTGTGTTTGCATCTATAAACGCATACACCGTTGTGCACGCACAAAGATCAATTATAGGTATGTCATACTTAGAAAAATTGATTGTTCCATAATCAATATTTATCCACAAACTCTGACGGGAGGCAGGGGCAAGTAAGAAAATAAGTTCTGCCGGAAAAGAAGATGACGTGCGAAAGTTACACCCACCAATATTGCAGGTAAGAAGATGACGGTGAAAATCATACCTGAGACTGTTTGTGAGGTGAGGAGTCCTAATTTTCTTTTTGGTGGGGTTGGGATGGGAGAGAGATTATCAGTATATCTGAAAACAAATGTGTTTTTTCTTATGAAATTCATGAGGTAGCTTTTCTGAATGATTTAATTCGTTTATTTAACTAAATGGGCTACAATAGCCAAGTATGGTAGGTCACAGGTTAATAAATCTTTAAAATTAGTGCATTCCCTGGCATCAAAAATGGTGAAAAGAAAATATGCTTCGCCTGTGTTCACATTAGTATTCACGTAAAATAAGATCTCAGTTGGTGAAGCTTAAAGAATCAAACAAAAAAATAAAGAAAGTATGTAACACTGAATAATTTCGAAAAAAAGAAGAAAGAAAAAAAACGTATCAATCGGTATACAAAGAATAGAATCAAAAAAGAAAGAAAACGTCTTATTATGAAAATAAAGTGTATAATTTATTTCTGAATTCATTTTAGACAGAGTTGCTCTTTGCTTCCCCTGCCCCCCCCCCACTTTCTCTAAATAATTAAAGTTGTTTCATACGGTATTTATTTTTATTGCGTGACGGGAGGCATATATATTTTTCTATATAAAAATAAATAAATATTGGTCTTCATTATACAGTAGAGGATTCTGAAATATTCACATTCGGTCAAACACGAAATTGCATTCGGTGGTGAGGCCCTAATTTTGGAGTATTAGAAAGAGTGGGGTCATTGTTGCTATTACAGTTAAGATCCCATTACATATTAGGGACATTACATCAGTAGCGATTAAGTTAACTAGTGTGAATTTTGACAAGGGTTACATGTAGTGCATCTCAGGATATCTTACCTGCAAAGAGAGCCGTATTTAGAGACGGGTGAGATAGGAACAAGAAAATGAAGTCGAACAATGACGAATGGCGCCATGTTTTCGAGGTGAAAGAAAGGTTTGAAAGAGTTATCTCCCGTAAGGCACACAAACGAGACACGACCAAATGAGGTAAAAAATTATAATCTTTGGGAACGTTATCAGTGTCTCTGACCGTTTGTGTCACATGTTGTTTTTTTTGCAGTTCGAAATTAAGTTTATGAAGTAAATAATTATTTAGTTATTTAGGCTCTGTCTCCTTAGTAAATTCTCACGATCACTGACCACTAGACGAAACGTCTACTCATAAAACAGCGAAAAGAAACAGCAACGACAGAGAACAAAAGAATCTTCATATAAATAGCCTGTGCACGTATGTATGAAAACATTTCACAATTAAATAATATTTGTCGTGGATGTGATATGAAACCGTATTTGGCGGAATACAAATACATTTGCAATTCAAATTGAAAGAATTTAAAACGCTAAAGTAGTTGTCATAATATCTTTCCTTAAAGTTATGAGTTAATGTTTTAGCATGTTTTATTCCTTTCAATGTTTTATCATAGTTTTTTTTGCCTTCAATGTTTTATCATAGTTTTTTTTGCCTTCAATATTTTATCATAGGTTTTTTTGCCTTCAATGTTTTATCATAGTTTTTTTTGTCTTCAATGTTTTATCATGTTTTTTTTTGCCTTCAATATTTTATCATAGTTATTTTTGGCTTCAATGTTTTATCATAGTTTTTTTTTTGTCTTCAATGTTTTATCATAGTTTTTTTTGTCTTCAATGTTTTATCATAGTTTTTTTGTCTTCAATGTTTTATCATAGTTTTTTTTGTCTTCAATGTTTTATCATAGTTTTTTTTGTCTTCAATGTTTTATCATAGTTTTTTTGTCTTCAATGTTTTATCATAGTTTTTTTTGTCTTCAATGTTTTATCATAGTTTTTTTGTCTTCAATGTTTTATAGTTTTTTTTTGCCTTCAATGTTTTATCATAGTTTTTTTGCCTTCAATGTTTTATCATAGTTTTTTTTGCCTTCAATGTTTTATCATAGGTTTTTTTGCCTTCAATGTTTTGTCATAGGTTTTTTTGCCTTCAATGTTTTGTCATAGGTTTTTTTGCCTTCAATGTTTTGTCATAGGTTTTTTGCCTTCAATATTTGTCATAGTTTTTTTGCCTTTAATGTTTGTCATAGGTTTTTTGCCTTCCGATGTTTTATGATAGGTTATGAAACCCATGATAAAAATTAGAAGGCATTCCAATTTTTTTCTTACAGCAAATAAATAAAAATTTTCTTTAGTCGATCTTCGTCATATCGTTAAATATTTTATTTTTTCCGGTGTGTTCTGAATTATTCCAAATGAAGTAATTATTTTAGTTTTGTGAGTCGGACATATTTATAATGAATGGTTGTTAACTTCTGAGAAAGTGGCTTAATTATCGGAGTTATATAGGGAGAGCTTACTGTTCAATATTTAACACTATTGTATTTGAATAGACGGGTACTTTTAAAACCAATATTTATATGATATCGATCTGGAAAATCAAAATCTCTGTTATATATTTGGTTATTCTGAAATGTATGAGAAAATAGAGAGCTTGGTTATGTATAATATTTATGCATTTATAAATTTACAGATCTTAAGGCATTAAGGAAACCGTAGTGGAGCAAAGAAAGCCAGCCTAGTTTACGACAAAAAAAGAAAAAACTTAGAACTGACTGATCAGAAATTCCATTTTTTTTATAACTAGATTCTTTTTTTTTATTTTTTACAAGGAGGTCACCACTTATCAAGGCCCTGAAACCACTCAGAGATAAGGGTTATTGCATGTACAGTACGTTGTACGTTAGTGTTGAGATTTCATAAAGTGTCTACTTAAGGGGACGGTTCATCAGGAATTTGTTTACATTGGATTTGAAGACATCCAAGTTGTAGTCAGGTGGGAAACAGGCAGACGGAACAGAGTTCCACTGGCGTGCTGTTCTAAGAAAGAAGCTGTGTTTATGGGATCTACGTTTTGATTTAGGCACAGATACAGAGTGGGGAAAATTTTTGACAGTGGCTTCAGCTAGACGGGTGTTTTTCGTAAAAGATTGGCGAGGGGGGACCAGAGATTGGAGCTCAGACGAGCACTTGTCATGGAAATAACGGTAACGTTCTCTGGATGAAACATGTGTTTCTACAACACACGTAGTCCTGTATATTTTATAGATAATTCATTAGATTTCATTAGACAATGCTATGATGATTAACCCCAGTCAATACATCAATCGCGCAGTACCTGATTCATTTAAAATCTAGCAACCCAGCGCGGTATAAATTTGATATTGAGTGATTTAATCTCGATTTGATAACATTAGAGATTTAAATTTAAATATTATTAAAAAAAAAAAATGTAACAGTATGTTTTAAAATATTTGGAATTTAAATCACATGACATTTACGAATAGAATTTTTTTCTGTTCTATAAATGCAACCATAACAAAACGGACATGTTGGTCTCAGGATGTTGAGTTTATTACAGGTGTGACTTACATGTTCTAAATATGAAGGCAAATTGTGTTTGTGCAAATAAAACTTTAATTGCAAGTAAATAACTCTATTTATTACTGAGCACTATTACATAAACACAACAAAGATTTTCAGTTTTTGTTTTTGACCCTGTTGATATAAACATTACCTGGATTACTGTATATATATATATATATATATATATATATATATATATATATACGGCAAAATCACGTTGATGCACCGCTTCTTGCCAGATCAAAGTTAAGCAACGTTGAACAGTACCAGTGACCATTTGGGAAGGGTAGGCGCTGTATGTGCTCTCAGCTTATCTCGGCATTTGTTTCCAGTCGTCCTGTACTTCACTTGCCACTGGTATTTAACAATGTCGTCTCAGGAGAAGTGTGGTTGGAGATTGCACACCTCCTGCCACAAAAATTTCATGTGCAAGCAACCCTTCGTGGGTATTCATAGTCTGTCTAAGACTGAAGGGAACCTACTATATATATGTATATATATAACCTAAAATTATAATCTATAATTTATCGCCATTAATAAGTAAACTCCTATTATAAGAACACAATTTAATTTTATACATAGTTTAACTCTCGCTCTATAAAAAAAAACATCGCCTGTAATAATTAATACATATAATCAGTCAATAAATTACATAACAAAAATACACTCATTTTATTTTAGTTACTCATCCATATTTGAATTATAACGGACATACTTCTCCCAAAAGAATATGAATTGCATCATATCGTTTAAATATATTAACGGCCATATGACGTTAAAAAGAATCTTACACTCTTTCACAACGTTATGCCTTTTTTTTAATTTCCAACGAACAAGTCATACATTTCATTACATCAAAAATATATTTTCAAATATTGTACTGGTATTTTATTTTCTTAATTTCATTCATCCAGGAGAAGTCTTACAATAGACGAAACGTTGATGACCACATAACTTGGTTTGTTCCTTTATATATATATATATATATATATATATATATCTGTATATACATGTCATTACACAACATATCTTTAGATATAGTATCCCAAAGTGTGAGGAAACTGAAGATTCCTAGCAGATTTGGACACTATTTTCAGCATTTAATGTATGTAAAGACTTCGAATGAAACCTGACCTTATACCATGCTTGTTATTGTTAAAAGTTGAGTAAAAACCAATCTACTTCGTTTGGTCAAGATCAAAGTGTAGTATCTGTTCTTCAGATGCGGCACTTCCATTTCTCGTTCTCTTTCAGTCGAGGAGAAATCCTTCACGACTGAGACAATTTTTATTTTTGTACCTTTTCTCCACGTTAAAAAAATACGACCCTGGTGTCTAACTCTGTCCCGTGTGGAGGCATAGTAAATAGGTACTTAAGTATTAAAACGCAATATATCCAACATGTGTCTTAAATACATGATTACATTTTCTTTATTCCACCATACGTTTAACAATAGGTCGCTGAAACATACCATCCATAAACTCTCTTTTCTTTGCTTACCTACAAAATAGATATTTGCAATAAAATCTACAACACATTCCCATGTTGTATCGCTTTAAATTTCCTTGAGTTTTTGGGAAATATTTGCCACCCCCTTCTGATAAATGATTTTAGCAGAATTGCATTTGTAAACTTATTCTTTCCACCTGTGGGAGGACTATTTATTCAGTGATCTTGGCAAGAAAATATCTTCTATGTCACTCCAAGAGAAATGATGATGAGCTTTTGAGTTACAAATAAACAGTTCACCTGGAGATGAATGGAATTTTGTTATTCATCCACGAGCTGTTGCGACCTATATAGAAATGTATGTTATTAAACATACTTACAGTTCTCTATTTCTAAACGTGTATACATACATTTTTCCTAACAGAATAGTTTTGCACCACTTTTATGACGCACTGTTTGTACATACCTGACGTTACCAGGTGAAAAACAGATTGCCGGGCGGAGGATTCAGTCACATACTATTTAAGATACACTAAATATCCCAAGTTGTTACAATTTTCATGAAAATTGACCATATTTTGGATTTTTGATAGCATAAAACATAGTCATCTTCATCTATTAAATTCAAACAGGGAAATAAAATCTCATAGCTTAAAGGGAAATAACTCCTAGGTTAAATGAGGAATTTTGTTTTTAAATGCAGCTAATGTTGGTTATAATAATAATTAAAAATAAATTAAATATATCAACTTTATATAATATTCATAAAAAAGAATATTTAACACAATTCGAATACTAATTTCCATTAAACATTTAGAGCTAATTATTAAAAAAAGATTTCCTCGTGCAAATATCTTGAATGTTGATTCCTTTTGAATAAATAGTATTTATAGAAATCATGCAGAAATAAAAGTAGATGAATGTCCGTGAACGTCTGTAAAGCAGTGTACGTTTTCTATGTATTCATCAAATTTGAACAAACGGACAGAAATACGACTTTATCATAATTGATTAGGAAAAATAAACGTCAGATATAATTCTCTTAAACCTTATGTCCAGAATCCTTATTCCAATTTTGATGTCTAGTATCAATTGACAAAAATCGGAGATATCTGAAGTTTCATGAAGGGCTTCAAATCTATTTTTAACCTCTTTACATAAAACTGAATTAAACTTCATATATTTCATATTTTCATCCCATGAACCTAGCAGCTGTGTTTTAAAAATTATAATGATCGGTTAATTAGTTAAAAAAAAAAAACATTGTACGTACGAATATATAGACACGTGCACATAGCTAATATTATGTAGAGATATAGATATACGTTCTTTCTTCAGGAAAGAGGATTTCCTCATGTCCCCCTTTTTGAAGCAGTATTGCTGCTCATTAACAATGCACTACAGCAATGAAAACAGTAATTCAACACTTGGGAAGAGATTGAAAGTAAGGAAAATTAAATAAATAAAGGAACATCTTTGACAAGAGAAAAAAAAGGAGTTGTCAGAATTGACAAGTGGCTTAAACAAGCAACAAATCATCCGTGTCAGCATATTCATTAATTTAATCAATGCTTATTAATTATATTTTAGGAGTATCTCTGTTAGTTAGTCTTAACAAGGATTTAAGGTTGTCACAGGTTTCTCCTAGCATTATGTCATCTCAATTTATCTTTTCTATATACTAGTGAAAAATCAGTCTAAAGGGCAACTTTAATGGAGGTATTTAGTTGTCTCCCACTGCAAAAATTGTGGCAATAGGATCAGAAAGTGGGATTTAGAAGTTAGCATCCCCCGAGAAAGGGTACTCTGATCTGCAAAGAGTCTCTGGGCAGCCCCATCGGTATTCTCGGTAAAGACGCCTCAGGTGGTTTGCAATATCCCAAAGAGAGAAGGCAAAGCCTGGGAGTGTGAACCTCCTAGGACTACACAGGAACAGTATTACGCCACAATCAACAGGACCAGATCATTGCAGGAATGGTCTAATCTCTGGGCCAAGGATAAAATATCGGTTCAAGCTTTTTTAACTAAGCATAATATTATTAATATTATTAGCATCTGGCACCCCAGAGCCTTTTTATATCCAATCTAAAACCACTGTAATCAAATGTTCGAAAACTATAAATGTTTATAATTACTAGTGGAACCATGTGGAAATTCCACGGTGCTTTCTACATCACTTTTGAACTTTTAATAAATTTATCATATATTTTGAACTTTTAATAAATTTATCATATATCGGTTGTATAAGACAACTGCTAAATCACGAAATCATGTTTGTTTAGCCTAGGCTAGAGATTGCACCACTCGGTATCTTATGAATTATTAATTTTTAAAGATGATTTTTTAACTTTAAGGGTTGTCTTATATGCTGAAATATACGGTATATCTTTTGGGGCTGAATTTTTTTTTTTATGCCTCGTTCACTGTGTACTCACGGGAGACTATATATGCTTCATATGTTTTATTTTTATTTGTTTATGCATATATTTAATTTTTACTCTTAGTTAATTGTCAAATGTGCAACAAACGAATCCTGGGTAACGCCGGATAAGTAAAGCCACTATTTAATAAATATAGATAAGGTTTTTGTTGGAATGCACATTTTTCAAAATTCAAAACACTCCGCTGTGGTCTATCCTCTTTCAAATCTCCTCAATCCCATTAAGACAGCCTGCCTTCTTATTTTCCTTCTTCACCAGTGCACTGAACTTTCCGCTTAAAAAAGTACAGGTGTCTCGTTTTTCATTTTTCCTTCCAACAACTTGTCACTCAGCGGATGACATTTAGGATCCAGAGGCAAATGATGCACCATAAGTTTTAAGTTTACCTGTTTGTTATTGTTATTATAATTCGCACTAGTTGTATTATTATTATCATCGCATAAAAAGGTATCAAGTTGCTTTTCTTGGCTGACTGGTTGTCTGGTTCAAGAGTCATTTTTCTTTCTTCATTTTTCTTTTATATCTAGTGTAGAAGCGTGAAATCAAAGTATCATAAAAAGAAAGACTAATAACAAATAAGTCTTCACACAGACTTTTGTGCTGAGTATTTATAAAGGGGGGGGGACTCTTTTTATAGTCGCTTCTTTTCAGCTTTGCAGTTTCGTCTAGTGGTTATTAAAGAAATAATCTTCTTGACATGGAGAAAAAGGAGAACAAACACATTAGCTGATAATTTTCTTTAAGGTTTTATTTAATTAACTAATTATTTACTCGTAACTCTCTGAGTTAGTGAAATGAGTGATGCAGACGAGCAGACATTGGAGTAAAATTCACCTTAGATAATCAATGTTTGCTATATTATTGACGATGTCTCATTCCTTACAGCTTCTACGAACCTTAGTATTCTCTAAACTCGAGAAATATGACATCATTCGCTCCCCTCTCACCTCAATTTAATTAATAAATTTACTTCATCTCTGACAACGATTCTGTTTTACAGATTTGGGCTATTAGCATGCACTCAGTGTAACCATTGTCAATATTCATATAAGCTAACTTAATCGCTATCCATGTAGGATTCCTAATATCTAGCAAAAGTTTAACTTGCAAAAGCGAAAAATATTATGAATTGACAAATAAGTTTAATTAGATAATAATAATAATAATAATATTAATAATAATAATAAAATTATTATGAATTGACAAATAAGTTTAATTAGATAATAATAATAATAATAATAATAATAATAAAATTATTATGAATTGACAAATAAGTTTAATTAGATAATAATAATAATAATAATAATAATAATAATAAAATTATTATGAATTGACAAATAAGTTTAATTAGATAATAATAATAATAATAATAATATTAATAAAATTATTATGAATTGACAAATAAGTTTAATTAGATAATAATAATAATAATAATAATATTAATAAAATTATTATGAATTGACAAATAAGTTTAATTAGATAATAATAATAATAATAATAATATTAATAAAATTATTATGAATTGACAAATAAGTTTAATTAGATAATAATAATATTAATAAAATTATTATGAATTGACAAATAAGTTTAATTAGATAATAATAATATTAATAATAATATTATGAATTGACAAATAAGTTTAATTAGATAATAATAATATTAATAAAATTATTATGAATTGACAAATAAGTTTAATTAGATAATAATAATATTAATAATAATATTATGAATTGACAAATAAGTTTAATTAGATAATAATAATATTAATAAAATTATTATGAATTGACAAATAAGTTTAATTAGATAATAATAATATTAATAATAATATTATGAATTGACAAATAAGTTTAATTAGATCATAATAATATTAATAAAATTATTATGAATTGACAAATAAGCTTAATTAGATAATAATAATATTAATAAAATTATTATGAATTAACAAATAAGTTTAATTAGATAATAATAATATTAATAAAATTATTATGAATTGACAAATAAGCTTAATTAGATAATAATAATATTAATGTTAATAATAATAATAAAAATATTATGAATTGAACCAATAATAATAATAATAATAATAATAATAATAATATGATAGTATGAGCTTATACAAAACTGGAAATACTGTTTGGCAGCGTTGCCATCAAAAAATAAAAAAGACAAAGCAGAAAACGAGAATTTATATATTTTTCTCCGAATGATATCACAATAAAAACATTGGTTGCTGATTAGTTACTTGATATGTTTGGGTGTAGAAGTTTTTGTCAGCCAACCTTATAGCAACTTCCTTCCCTATTAAACACTTTAAAGAGCTTACCTTTTAGTTAACCTATTTATAGCTCAGGGAATTAAACGCTAGTGGTTGGGTTTCTTTCGGGTTTGGGTTGTCTGATAATCAACCAATAATGAAGGTAAGTGTTCATGCTTAAGGGCGAGATTATAGTGTTTTGTTCAAATTGAAATTTGCTACAGGAGACTGAACTCAGGGATAACTCTGTGAGCGACTTCTCCACCAGCATTTGTTAAATATCAGGGTATTCTCAAGTGCCATGTTGTGCATGAATGTGTGTTCCTTAGCATATTTCCAGTGCAGTTGATTGGGTCTGCCACTGATATGTTAATGTTTTGGCTTTAGGTTCACTTTGGTTACCTCTGAATTCATCACTGTTAAGACAACCTTGTTTTGAAGTTATTCTAACTTTTTGTATTTCCTTTTTGTTATTATGCAACTAAATCATCTTTAATTTATACTAATTTGGAAAAAAGTGCAATAAGCCATGTAAAGCAGGGGGATGGTAGAGCAATAAGCCATGACAAAGTAGGGGAGGGTAGAGCGGTAGATCTAGATATATCTAAGGTTTTTGACAGGGTATGGCATGAAGGTCTTCTCAGGAAAATCAGATCATACGGTATCACTGGAAGAATACTTAACATAATTAAATCCTTCTTAGATAAGAGAAAAATCCAGGTTGTCCTAAACAATATGATATAAATGCAGGAATGCCTCAGGGGTCTGTCCTTGGACCTCTATTATTCCTAATATTCATAAATGACCTCCCTGACAAAATTGTCTATGAGATGGGTATATATGCTGATGACACCACACTCTATAACAGGGACGGCAGGAAAACAAATGAAAACATATCTAAAGAAATGGCAGAAACACTAAAGGACGACCTCCAATCTGTAGTTGAATGGAGGACAAAAATGGATGGTCACATTCAATGCTGCCAAGACTAAACTTGTTTCCTTCAATAATTACGAAAAACCTTCTCTACCACTAATAGCAATGGCCAAAGACTCTTTATCTGAAAGTACATCTTTTAAACTCCTCGGCCTAACGTTCACAGGAAACATGAGTTGGAAAAATTACATTGAGAGTATTGCCAGGACTGCTGCGAAAAAGGTAGGTTCTCTCTACTATGCTAGAAAGCTACTAACGCCCGAAAGTATCCTGTACCTCTATAAGGTCACCATTCGCCCATGTATGGAGCATTGTTGTCATATTTGAGCTGGTGCATGTGCTACTAGTCTCTCACTTCTAGACAAAGTTCAAAAGAGAGTCGCCAAGTTATAGGTCCTGAACTGTCATCTAAGCTTCAGCCTCTGTCTCATCGACATGTAGCATCCCCCTGCCTGTTCTACAAGTACTTTAACAGTGACTGCTCCAACGAACTACAAGCACTTGTACCTCCTCGACGTAAATACCCCCGACAAACCCGACAAGCAGCAAAATCCCACCCCTTCACAGTTGAGATTCCCTAGATGTAAGAGAGCCTTCTACTCCAGTAGTTTCTTCCTCAGAACCTCTAGACTTTGGAATTCCCTTCCGGGTTCTTACTTCCCTAACTGTACTGACATGCAGAAGTTCAAGTGTAACGTGAACCGACATCTTGCTGCCCAACTCCCCACATAGTACCCCTGTAACTTATGACCCTGACAGTAGCCCCCTACATTAAAGTGGCAATGTGCCTTGTTTGGGGTGAAAATGTAGAAGAAAAAAAAGAGAGATGAAATGTATTTACATACACATAATCTGAATGTTTGTTCAAGGTTACTTTAAACCTGCATATGGTGGTCATTATTACGATTTCCTCTGGTGTGTTGTTCCACACAGCAGAAACATGGACAGAAAATGTTGCCTTCCTTCTATTGAGTCAAAAGTAATGGTGATATATTTTTTGTGTGTGCTCACAGAGACCCCAATTTCATGCTAAAGTGAAAAACTCATCAAAAGGTAGATTTACATTAAGTTGATGATATTGTATGCCAATGTAGCAGCAACAGTGACACTTCATGGTTTAAGAGTTCGAATCTGTCTTTGGTTTATGCGCTCAATGTTGATTGGTGCAAGTAGTCGATTTCACTTCTTGCTTGCCCAATCAGAAACCATTTCTCAAGCGAGCTAAGCATTTAATGGAGTTTATTAAAAGGCTTAAATGCACAACTTTCTCTTTTTTGGCCACAAGATGCTATTGAGAATAACTCCATATGGTTTGGACCCCAAACTTCACTCTTGGGGAGGTACAGAACCCACCTGGATCTTTGGCCCTGGATTCAACTTCGACAAGGAGATAAATAATTAAGATATGATACTACCAGATCCTAATTACACATACGTGAACCTTATTACTCAAGATGAACTCCCTAACCGTTTTTTTTTTCCAACAACTCATTCTACAACTAACCTTCCATTTTCCTTTCATTTACATAATGAAGATAATCAATAGAGTTGTTTTTAAATGTTAGGGTCAGATTTTTGTATTATTTAGATTCTCCAGACTACTATTTTCATCTTGAGTGTCATTTTCACAATTTTTTGCTTGGTGTAACCTCCGACCTTCTTCAGGTGTATTTTGTCAGACTCAGGAATTTGAACAGAATTTCGAATGGAACCCTTTCATGCATGCTCTCGTTCCATCAACCATGACTGGATAGAGGTTCTAAGTAATTTGCAATTGGATTTTGCGGTCGCTTACACTGACAACTGATCTTTCAATTTTCAGGAGAATATCACTTTTAAAATAAATTTTCCCAAGTACTCTAACCACTGCGCCACTTTGTCTTACTTTTCTACACCAGAATCTAATCTTCTCGCATCTTCTGCTTCTCAAGTGAGAAAAGATTTAATCTTTGTAGGTAAGCATGGAGAGTTCTATCATTATCCTGGTTCTCAATAGTTGAACATGCCCCAAGTGTATGGTGTCGTTTTGTAGTTAAGCATTTGTTGCATACACAAGAATCGGACATATTATGTATAAAGGATGGAAATCCCTGCTGTTAGGCTGAGAAAGAATCTCCAGATAAGGTAGAGAACCAGCTGACCTTGACACCAACTCCATACAACCGCACATTGGTTTGAAGGCGCTATCCACAACCATTCCAATATATAGAGGTCCCAAATACTGAAAAAGTTTCTATCAAATACCTTTTTTTTTTCCTTTGGAATTCATCTTCCCCTGCTATGTTTCATCGACTGTACTACCATGCAGAAATTTAAATTTAACTAGCACGCCGCATGAGATACACAGATATTCATATGTTCATCTAATGTTTATTAACTCTCATACGTTGAGTTAGTAAAAAAGGGAAGAATATTAATTTTTCCTAAATTGACCAGTTAACTATGTTATAGTATATTTTTCTTTTAGTCTCTTAGTTTTAGCAGATTATAGAGCAAGAATTCATCTACTCTAGTGGAGTGTTCAGCTAGGTGTTTTTTTTGGGGGGGGGAAGGTCAGTGCATAGCTCTTTTGAGTGTATAGGTGATAAATATTTTTCATACTTAAAAACAAACAAGAATGATCAGAGAACCGATATGACACAAAGCAGATGAAATAATTGTACATTTAATGTGAACTTTTGTATCACATTGAAATTCTTTACTGTGCTAAATAACCAGTTTAATATTCTATATTTCTAGCAGAAAGACCCTGGATTAAATGAGCCGTATACAAAAATAGGAACCCTATTGCACTATAGTACACTATTACTACGATACTATATACTATTATTCATATTACTTTCTTTGATTTTCTGACATCCTCCTCCCATTTTGACCTTTTATATTGTCAGCAGAAACTGGAATGGTGGAAAACTGATATGCCACACAAAAAAGATATATCGTTTAAAAATGACTGAGTGGTCTTGGCTACTGCTTTTGTGTAATAATATAGTAATCACCTTATTGAAAGCTGTTTGCGGTTGGAACTAGTATATTCTTTAGCATGAGCCTTTTGGCGTCTCTACTAAGCTGCTCAACCAGTTGGCATTTATGGGTTAACCAGCCAATCATCATCTTGTGAGCAAGAACACGGGTGTACTTATACATTTGCAGCCTGGCAAGGCCACAGGAGAGACAACCGAAGCAGCAAAACTGAAGTTAGCCTGCAGGACATTATATATACAAATGCAGGCACATTTGGGCATATTTTATTGGTTTGAAAATGAAAATATAGTTTTTTTTTTACCAATTGTCATAACATTTTAACCATAGAATAGTATTGTAATCTTAAAGAAGCCTGCAAAATTGCATGCAGTTTCGTTCCATAGAACCAAAGATATGAGCATTTCGATATTCAATTTGGCTACCGGTATAGCTATATCCATATATATATATATATATATATATATATAGAGAGAGAGAGAGAGAGAGTTAGATATACCACCTTTTGGGCAATTTTATAAGTTCCAAGTCGCAGCGACTATTGATCAGAGTTTAATAAATGGAGGCTTGTTCCTATTTACAATGCCCCCCCCCCTAGAACAGAGTTAGACACCAGGGTCATTTTTCATGGGGAGAAAAGGAACAAAAATAAAAATTGTCTCAGTCGTGAAGGATTTCTCCTCCACTGACAGAGAACAAGAAATTGAAGTGCAGCTTCTGAAGAACAGATGGTATTTATTTGCTCCCCCACCGAGAAAATTAGGCACAAGGCCCATTTTTAATGTGAGGAGTGGAGGGGAAATGGGGATCAACTCCCCGGGGAGTAGGGGAGCTGGATAGTGACAATTGGTATGAAGGGTTGCCCCTACATTGACCAAGGTCTTATCTGTGGGGTCGCCCCCACATAGGGTCTTTGCTTGCGGTATCTGCCGGAACAGATGGTATTAATTTGCTCCCCCACTGAGCAAATTAGGCACAAGGCCGATTTTTAATGTGAGGAGTGAAGGGGAAATGGGGACCAACTCCCGTGGAGTAGGGGAGCTGGATAGTGACAATTGGTATGAAGGGTTGCCCCTACATTGACCAAGGTCTTATATGTGAGGTTGCCCACACATCTGGTCTTTGCTTGCAGTATCTGCCGGAACAGATACTACACTTTGATTTTGTCCCGAAGTCCAAGGCTTGTTAGAAAAGTATTAATTTGAATTATGTAGTGGGCTTTGTTGCATTAGCCCTTAAGGGGATCATTCATATTCCAGAGCCTATTTTTGCCACTTTTTTTGCAGCCATAAAATGTTTCAATCATAATCATTTGTTTTCCTAGTTTTTCATATGAATTTAAATATCTGATATTTTCCCAAAACCTCTGGCCTTGATAGAAGGGGTGACTAAAACTTGCTGCTATGGCTTAAAATAATCGGAAATAACAGCAAGGGGAGACTTGATTTCAAATATTTTTCATGTGTTATATCTTCACTCTTTGGTTTTCATTCATAAAGTAAACTTCACAATGTATAAAGATTATTTGATACTGGAGGTATTCATAATCGTACCATAACCCTATTTTCCAAATTATATATATATATATATATATATATATATATATATATATAATTTGATTTACATAAGTTTTAAAAAGTTTTTGACCTCATGCTTACTTAGAGGTTAAACCACATAGATATTTGGCACATAGAGGGTAGCGTAGAGAGCAAGAAAGACATCCATTGTTTTTACTGGATAATTTTATACATATGATATAAATTTCATTAAAGTAGGATATATTTGAAGTGTTAAAGGTTTCCCTCTCTCTCTCTAGCTTGATTTATGGCATGCCTTTATAATGTTGCCAAAAACTGATTGGATTCGAACTTGTGACGTTGTCATCCACTTCATCACCACTTTTATAATGCTCAACGCTGAATATGTGTACCATTTGAATAAACGTGTTAATTTTTGTAATTTTATTTTCATTTTGTCATGACCAAACTTCCCATTTAGAATGGCCTCATCCTGAAACTTGCAACATACCTCGTGCTACTCTAATTTTGCACCCGTTCCAAGTATGGCATTATATTCTAAGTAGAAATAAATGTTTAAAGAATAATCAGAAAGAAAAAGAAATTCCAATCCTAAAAGTTAGGTAATTTTTTTCCTTTTTTGTTGACTTCAATTCTTTAACATCTGATGAGAAAAGAACTGTCTTAAAAATAATGGAAAAAAAATAAATAAATAAAAATAAAAAACGCAAACATCTCAACAAAGTCGGGCAGCGAACAGTAGTTGAAGGAAAACGATTCCAACCCAAAGATTAGGAATTCCAATCGTCTAAATTTACCGAGTTCTTCAAATAAGGTTTAATCTAAGCAAGTTTCCAAATTTTCACTTGAGGTGTTTGCTTGATAAACAAATAGAATAGGAGGCTGAAGATTTCAAAGTCTATCATGTTCTTGAAAAAAAAAGAAAAAGAGAAAAAAATGATTAGGACTTTCGTCTAAAGAAATCTGCAAAAATCACAAAAGAAAAAAAGTGACGATAGAAGGAGAATTCCTGTACAAGATCAAAAAGGAAAAACTAAGAAGAACGAAATGACGTCAGTTTCATGAAAAATAAATGCAAATAAAAAACACAAAAGAAAAATAAATAAAACAAGAATGGAAAAATCACTTAATGGTCGACAAAGCTTTTACCGGGATGAGAACCGTCAAATATCCAGTCGTTTGCAGTTTGTCTGGACCAAAATGTTCCCAAGCTGTCATCCTAGATGAACTGTGAAGTGGAATCTAGCAAGGGAGGGGGTGATATATAATAAATAAATAAGAAATGTACAAGACATGCAATCGGTTGTTTTTCTTTTGTAGGCTTTCTTACACTGTCAACTGATTGTCCTTTTATTGGATGTTATTTAATAAAAATGGACAAGAATTTGTGTCTTTGTGATTTTGGTAGAACAAGGAAAGGGTTGGGTTGCAACGGGACGACAATTCGGTTTGTATGTATATATTTTTTCGCTAATGGGCATTACAAAAAAAAACAAAAAAAAAAACAGATGTCAACATTAATATTTGTAAAAACTGGTGTAATCCTAAAGTAATCTCGTCAGATAGGTAGATGCAAACAAAAATTTGTTAAACACTGAGTCGGAGAAATACATAACGAAAAAAAACAAAGATAGTTCTAGGAATAAAGTCTTACAGTTTTTGAACTTATATATAATAATGCCAAAACATGATCCGAATTTGTTTTTAAAAATATCTTGTTTAAAAAAAATCTTCATCAATACAATCGTTTCTGTCAATTTCAAATAATATTTGTTGTTTTTATCATTTTGATTATTCAGACTTCTGTTCACATCTTGAGTATTATTCTTACAGACTTTCGGCCGATACAACTTCCGCCTTTCTTCTGGAATTTTCTACAAAGACCTGTTGCGTAACAGGTAAAATACTAAGTAAAATTTAGTTCTAAGAAACACTCTTCTGGAAGCTGAAGGTTCAATCCTCAGTGCGGGTGATACGAAAAATACAACTGCGAATTACTTAAGACTTCTGCCCGGTTATGACTGATAGAATGGGAGCATACTCCTCCTCGTGGAGTAAATAAAAGTGTCCATTTAAAATTCTATGCAGATTCCCGAGTTCAGAGTTCTTTAGGGTATGACATAAATTGCATTCGGTATTGGAGCCCTATTTGAGGGACATTTGGAAGTGTGGAGTCACCTCATAATTATTATTGCTCCATGTCCTACTCTAAACCGGAATCGTATTGTTTTTTCCCTCCAGAATTTCCTCTGTATTAAAAATAAAAAATAAATCTGTATGATGTACATATCAACTAGTTCATTTTGTTTTTTATACAGAAAATAATTTCTAAGTGATTAATGGGAATCCGTAGGCATTACAATATATCGCAAGTCTGAGTCGTTAGGTTATGTTGCTTTTTTTTTGTTTTTTAAATTGTTTTCAAAATGAGAGACAAGACAATTGCTCATCAGTTACTGATAATATTGTTTTTTCTTATTTAAAACTGAAACTTATTTTTAAATATAGGGGAAATTCTGGACAAGAATCTCGTATTATGTCTCTGGATTCCATCTATGAGTTGAATTAAATCTATCATTTATAGAATGCTTACGTAAAAATATAAACGTCTAAAGCAAATTAATTTATAAATATTTAAAGATATTAGAAACTTAAACGCTATCGAAGTATTTACAGGGTGTAGTGAAAATTGAATGTGACTGCAGTCACGGAGGTGGGCTGCATGTGCGAACTCGAAACCCGAGCGATGGAAGACTAGAAAGCGACGAATCAGCAGGTTCGAATGCGCATAAATTTGCATAAATGAGATAATATAAGGCCGGGATTTAAGATGTTTGAGAAAGTCGAGCCGTTGAGTTCCCGAGAACTGGATGGAACCTGGTTAGAGCGGAGAGTGTCGCTGAGAATCGAGTCCAGTTAGTAATTCGCAATTGTATTCTGAGTATAAACTTTACTGATGATTGGACCGTCAATCACGAAAAGATTGTCACTTAGAATTAATAACTTAGCACTTTTATCCGTTGCACCATAAATCGTTGCGTTCTGAGAATAACATCCAAGATGAAAATAGTAACCCGAATAATCAAAATAGTAGAAATTAGTAATCATCATCGAAAACATTCTGTAACAAAAGAGAGAGAATTTGAATGTCTACTAGACACTGTTCTCGAGTATCTAAGGTTTTTCTGTACATGCGATTTGCCAGAACAACCTGGCAGGCGGATACTTTTCTCTAGAAGTAAACCCTGACCAAATATTCAAAATCCCATGGTATTTGTTGCCCAAAGAAGACCTCCTCACTTACATCACCTTTTACAAGAAATGGTGCATCTTCAAGTGATGTTACCTCAGGTAACAGCACGAAGCTGGATACTCCACCAGACTAGATAAATTCTCATCCTGGAAACCACTAAGCCCAAGATACCAAAACGAAAGATATACTACAATATATGACAATGGTTAATTGGGGGGAGGAAAATAATGTTCTCACTTTCTTTACTAACTCAGTATTAAAGAGATAAAGAACTGTAATTGAACATTCGAATATCTATGTATCTCATATAGAGTTCAAATGTTCACCCCAGGTTGTGGGCCCCTTGATTTCTTAGAACTTCGACTGAAGTAAAATCAAACAAAATACGTTTGCGACATTGCAAGAATGTTTCGTGTCAGCTTAGCGAATGAAACCTGATGAATCCAATATGACATTGTAAACGTAGACGCTCCCTCTATGATAGTTCTCGTAAGGAAATCGCCGATAGAGTCACTAAGCGTAAGGCTTTGCTCATTGGGTAAACGCCCGATTAAAGCTCTCATACTCACTGAAAAAAAAGATGTTTGTTGATATTTAGATTCCGTTTACACGGTGATAGTGCCGCATAATCGCGCAGGGATAGAGGTATAGAATGTCAACTTAATGGCCGAATTTCGACGCTAGCTACACCCTAAATTAGGCACTTCTACAGGGAGGGGTCGATTTTTTCGCCGATATTTTCGATTGACTAGCTTTAATTTAAATCTTCGCCACGTGAAATTTGACGATGGACGCAACGGCGAAGACGTCACTTTTTTTTTTTTTTTCAAGTTTCTTTCTCTCCTTTGTGGTTCGAGTTTGCCTGCCTACTACCATTTTTTTTATTTTGCTCAACACACACCTTCAAACACCCGGCAACGCCGGGCACCCAGGCTAGTATATATATGTATATATATATATATATAGAGACCATTTTTATAGATTGCAGAAATGCTTGGAAATGGTTTGAAGAAAGAGACTTATTTTGCGAAAGAAGTGGATGAAGAAAATCGATAGATCGATAGAAACAAGCGATGAATAGTAATGACAAACAATGTTGTTTTTTGTTCGTCAAAGAGTCAATAATGAATGAATTGAAATAAATGACTGAATTAGAAAGGAATTTAAAAGATTGCATTTTTATGTGTGAAGCAACGAAAGCAGAACAGGTTGAAATCGCTAGATAGAAATTTTCTGAGATTTAAAAATAGTCTTCCTCCAAAGTGCTTCAAGGAATTCTTTGAAGAATTTTAATCGTTTTCATCGTTTTATTTTTATTGCTATTATTGCTGAAACTGAAAATTAAACAAAAAAAAATCTGTATTCTCCAAATTAATCGAACTTTTTCCTTGATGTTTGATGTTTATCTCCCTACCACACCGGGATGATGTGATACAATAGTCCGAAAGTAAAATTTGAAGAGATAGCACCATAAAGGAAGAGCACTCTGGTCTGCAAAAATGCCTGGGCAGCTCAGGCGGAATTTGCCGGTAGGGGAGATTAGCAATATACTAACTTCTTCTCAAAAAGAGAAGGCCAACCTGAGAGAGAGGACTTTTTAGTACTGCACATGATTCAAAACATACCTCAGTCAACGGGAAACAAACAACCTCAACCTAGACTGTTGGTTTCGTTCATCTGCGACAGTATTCTCAACGTTTCAGTTGATGTAACAATCAACTGCCTTCAGGTGTATCTTGTACAACTCGGGAATAAAAATTGAATTTCAAACTGAACCTTTTATTTAATCTATGGAGTTAGATTATTCTCGTTCCATTAACTATGATCGGATAGCTACCTTAAGTAATTTTTATTTCATTCTTAGTATAGCATCTATTAAGAATTGAAGCTTGAACGTTTAGGAGACTGTCGCTTAGAACTCCTTGTCACTAAATACTTTTATCCTTTGTGCTACATGTCTATGTGGAACTGATGCACCCGAAGAAGATCAGAGGTTATATCAGCCTAAACGTCGTGTTCCACAATGGATAAAGGTGTTAAGTGACTATCAGTTCGAAAAGACAATTTTCTGAAGGTTGATAATTCAATCCTCAGTACAGGTGATACTAAGAATAGATTAAAAATTACTAAGGACTTCTACTCTGCCATAAAATAAAGAGTTTAATTTGAAGTTCAGCATTGATTCCCAAATTCAATAGTTTATATCGAACTTGGGAATCAATGCTGCACTTCAGTTATTGAGTTAAACATGATGCACCTGGTGACGGTTGCAGGTTCTACTGGTCGAACCATTTTGAGAATAACATCCCAAATGAGAATGATAATCCAAATAATTCAAATAATCACATCTCAACAATTCCTCAAATTGATTATACAATAAAACTGATCTATATCATACAGGGTGCAGACGATATTTGTTTGCAATTGTCAACTGGTAATTTTATGCATGTTTTCTTCATTTACATTGTAAGCCTTGCCTTTTTTTTTACAAGGAGTCAGTGCTTATCAAGGCCGAAATGATATTCGATAATAAGGGTTCATGAGTGGTGGATGAGACAACACCGTGATGATCGGTCGGTAATGATGGGAGATTGGTAGAATTCGATTATTTAAGAGAACAGCTCAATAAGAACTTGTTTACATTGAAGATAGTTCAAGCAGTTGCCATGAAAATAACGCTTCTTGAAAAAAGTGAGCACGTACAGCAATTAACACAAATTCAATAGATTAACAATCTAATTTTTGCAAATCCCATTTATAAAACTCACTACGTGTGTCTGCCTGTCTTGATTTTTTTCAAACTGTACCTCCTCCGGGACAGAAAGTTGCAGAGCAACATTAGGCGGGTCAAATGATAGCAGTTTTTGTGGAAAGTTTTCTTATGGGTCTTTACACGGTTAAAATAGTTGCTAACAGAAATGGTCGAAGCTGTTTACGATTTGAAAGACATATTTTTTGGAAGGAAGGGGATCAACTATTTATAAGGAGGTAAAAAACAGTTTTTTAATCTAATTCTAACCATAACTTAAAATAAATTACAACCTAAAAGGTTATGGGAAAAAAAAGCTATATTCCAAACGTTTAATTCAGAAATATACATTTTTATAAAATGAGGCATTTTACACTTGATCAAAATTCTAAGACCAAGGGTATGAATTATTTTTAGTTCAGTTACAGATTAGCAATCACCGCATAAAGGTGCCACCATGCCTAAAGCAAGCAAACTTACTGAAGTTTAGCGTGCTTGTATTCTAGATTTCCATAAGCAAGGTTTGTCACAGCGGGCGATCGCAGCTAAAGTAAATCCCAGTAAAACTGTGATTGGCAACTTTCTAAAGAACAGTGAGAATTATGGAAAAGCACAATCAACTGGTAGGCCCCAAAATATTTCTCCTACATTGACAGAATAAGATGGGCTGTTGTGAAAGATGTGGGCCTTTCTTCTAGTTAAATAAAGGCAGTCAAACATGCTGATTGCAGTCTAGTAACCATCAAACGACATTTACGAATAAAATTACATGGTAAATAAAAAGCATAAACGAATTCCTCACTTGCTTCCACGTAACAAGGTTGACCACTTAAGGTTTGATCGTAAATACCAAACACGAGTCGTTGAGAAGTGGAAGAAAGTTATTTTTTCTGATGAGAAAATATTCAATCAAGATGGTCCTGATGCCTTCCAACGATATTGGCATAACGAAAACATGTATTCTGAAATTTTCTCCAAACGTTATTAAAACCAACACAAAGTCAAGTATCTGCAGAATGTCTTCTTGGTTCCTCCTCTTCTCTTTTCTCTCTCCCAACAATCGAACACAGCATATAATAACAAAACTCTAAAGCACGTCTGACAGCACTGACTTCTGCCAACAGTCTGCCCCTCCTCTTAACAACACAGGCTTTTTATATCGCAAAATCGTTCACCTCTATTTGCATATTCTTCTAACTCACGTGATCACTACTCTATAAATAAGAGTCTTGACCGTTTCTTTTCTTTCTTTTCATTTATTTTCGGTGACCGACCCGCACGTGGTCTATCCAGGTAAGTCACGCATTTCTCCACACTCCCCCCTGATCTCATGATCACAAACAGGACATGCGGGCAATCGTCGTTGGCGGGTACTCCTTCGAAGAAGCACTTCCTCATTGCTGTTTTCTTCATTACCACCATCATTACTACCAGTCTGTTCCATTATCCCGTCTCGTGGTTCCATAGGTGGTGTCTCACAATCAGGGCAGGGGGGCAGTATCCGTCTTTGTCGGGTACTTCTCCGAAGAATCGGAGGCGTCATCTCCTCGGTATGCTCCATCATCCCTTCTCGCTGGGTTTCGCAATCACAGGGGGTGGGCAGTATTCGTCTCTGTCGAGTATTTCGATGAGGCATTACTTCCTTGTGTCCATCGCTCTCCTCACTATTGTCATCAGTATGTCCCATCATTCCCTCATCTGGTTCTGTTGGTGGTGTTTCTATGCTCACCTGAAGGGGCAGTAAGTGATCAGGATCATCTCTGAACGGTGTGTGATCCTCCTCATCGTCCTCAGAATCAGAAGAGGTATAACAAGGGCGGATATCTTTTACGTGACGTGGTATGCCACCAATCAACATGGTCTGAGGACTTATGATTTCATCTATTTTTCCCCGGAAAAATTTCGTAGTGCACCCAGCATTTGGGGGTTTTATCCAAACAAGGTCTCCCACCTGATATGGTGTATTGACAACACTCACCACTGATGGTATGGCATCAACTCCTTTCACACGCTGTTCATATTGGTAAATCCCATTGGCTGGTGCAGTTGCTGGTGTTGCATTGTCCTTGGGTGTTATATTATACCAGTACACAGCTTCTGGAATAGAGCACTGCGTCCTGGCTGCAATTCTTTTGATGGTGCGGTGACACCGTTCTGCTATACCATTACCCTCGGGATAATATGCACACCGATAATGCATTTTAATCCCCCATTCGTGCACGAATTTCTGAAATTCTTGACATCGAAATGTGGCGGCATTATCAGTCAGAATTTCAATCGGGGCACCACGTTCAAAAAAGACGGCTCTCAACTGTTGTATAATGCTGGCTGCATCCTGTCGTGTCAACAGGCGCCATATTGTGAAACGCGTCGGGCCACAATCCGTCATGGTCAAAAAATGTTTGCCCCCATAATGTGTTATGTCCATCCCTACTCGCTGCCAGTTGCCCTCCACCTCGAGCTTCCCTTTTTGCCATTGGGATGGTGCCGGATCAATTCTCTGACACTCTTCACACGAACGTATGGCTGCTTTCACTGATGCTTTTGTAGTTGCAGGGCATACTCTTCGGACAAAATATGCAGTCCTCTGAATTCCAGGATGTCCAATCTGCTGGTGTATCATACGGATCTGGTCAGGTGTTAATTGATCCGTTACAGTCGCGCATGTTTGTTGTTGAAGATCGGATCCCTGCCTCATTGCATCGATCCACCTCTTTGGTACTCGAGTCAAGCTATCAGCCAAATTCTGTGTTGGGCATCATTTTTCGGACGAAGCCAGCATGCATCTTCCACAACAACACCTAGTTGCTCCAACACGACACCTGTAGCCAACGAACTTGCGTCAACCCATGCATTTAGTTCGTTTCCAGACACTTGCCACTCACCCCGGGCAGGGTCATTCCTATGCACTCTGGACAACATTTCAGCCATCATTTGTTGGAGAGAATCATCATCCGCAACATCGTCCCATCCTTTTGTTACTGTAGTCACTCGTCTTTTCACCACTCCTGTTGCCGATCGGAGCCATCCACAGACAGGTAGATGTCCTACCAATTTACCACAGATAGAAAACACAGTACGTCTTGTTAATACATTGGGTAACTTTCGAAGTGGGCTCCCTCGTTTCCATCGCAACGTATTGCCCTCCTCCCAGACCTCGAGGCCTAGCACGGGCACTCCATCCTTTAGGCGCTTAGGGTCTTTGCTTATTAACCCAAACGCTTTCAGTTTTATTCGAACTGCATCCGCAGACATTATGTCCTCATTAACATAGATGTCATCTATGTAGGCTGAAGCAGCTTTTGCTGTGGTCTCATCCTGCATCAAAACAGTTTTAATAATGGTTGTCATAATCAAGGGTGCTACGTTTAGGCCAAAACCCAAACGTGTCAAACAATATAGTTTTCCCTTGAGTAGTACTGTCTGAAACGGCCATAATGACTCATGGACACGTATCTGCAGGTAGGCCCTCTTTAGATCCAGAAGTGCTACATTGCTCCCTTTTTGACGCCACTCTCTCAGTTTAGCAGCGCACACATCTGCGTTTCCGGTAAACGCATCAACATGCCGATTCAACTCTCGGTAATCCATTACGGGACGAATTTTTTCTTTGGTATGTTGTTCAACAGCCATGAGCGGAATTAATCCCTTGGGTGGTCCCAGACGTTCCTGTGGGTATGGTATTAACCAACCGTTGTCAATCCACATCTGAAGTTCTTCTTCATATGCGGCCCTATTCTTGGTAGAAACTGCATACTCTGGAATCGTGTTGCACAGCCGATCTGGTTCCTGGCCCATGGCCCATTTCCACTTTGCAGTCCACACCCTTTCGTTGTCATCAAATGTAGCACAGAAGTCCTTTTCTTCAATCGACATGGCTGCACAGACGTCTTTCCCTTCTCCAAGCCTGATACCTCTAGCTGCTGTGATTGTAACGCCTCCTAGTGCTTGTATTGCATCAATTCCAAGCAACATGTCGTAGCCAAGGGGTTTCTCCTGCATCACCAGAACGTCAACTTTAGCTGTGTCACCCTTCTCAGTGCAGATTGTGACTGTCCCTTCACCACAACATACCCGTGATAAGCCATTAATGGTCATAACGCCAACTGGGTTCCTCCGCCACACCGGACAGCAATGGGCACTAACTATAGACCGGGAACACCCCGTGTCTATAAGTGCTGAACACTGCACATCATCAAGTTTAACGCTAATGACAGGCAATCCTGTGTTTATTGGTTGGCAGGGGGCAAGGGTAGCGATAGTACCTTGCCCCCAACTTCGTTTCCCGAACAGTTGCGAGATATGTGCCCAAACTTATTGCAGCGATAGCATTGCACTGGTCTCTTTGATTGTGGATATACACCTCTCCTATCACTCCGGCACTCTTTAGCAAAATGATTGGCCTCCCCACATTTATAGCACACTGGGGTGGCATGCTTATTACTATCTGGAAGAGAGTCCACATTGCCTCCATGTCGAAAACGAGCTGCTGCTGCAATTGGTTCCTGTTCCTTACAGATGTTTCGAGCTCGGGCCAATAACTCATCAGTTGACAATTCATCGATTCTTGATGATGCCCGCAACAGTTTACTGACCTCCTCGGGTAGGCCTACCAAAAAAGCACAGCTTAATATTTTATCGTTGACCCCACCAAACGGTACAGATAATTTTCGCAGGTCGGCTAGGTACACGTCGACTGTTTCCTTGGGTTGAAGTGTCCGGCTCGTGAACTGTTGCCACGCAACAAATGGATCTGTACCAAACGCTGTATACAGGCTCTGCTTGATTTCATCCCAGTCTGGTTCATCCCCGAGTTGTTGGTAGACTGCATAGGCCCCTCCGGTTAGCCTCAAAGGGATAACTGTGGCTGGTTCTTTAATTTTGCACAGTTTACAGATTTTCTCTGCCTTTTCAATCCATTCAACGACAGCCGGTCCAGTGGTAGATCCGTCGAACTCGGGTATTAAGCGAATGTCGAATCTGTCCATTGTTAGTAACCGCACACCAAGCGCCGAGATAGCTTAAAACCAACACAAAGTCAAGTATCTGCAGAATGTCTTCTTGGTTCCTCCTCTTCTCTTTTCTCTCTCCCAACAATCGAACACAGCATATAATAACAAAACTCTAAAGCACGTCTGACAGCACTGACTTCTGCCAACAGTCTGCCCCTCCTCTTAACAACACAGGCTTTTTATATCGCAAAATCGTTCACCTCTATTTGCATATTCTTCTAACTCACGTGATCACTACTCTATAAATAAGAGTCTTGACCGTTTCTTTTCTTTCTTTTCATTTATTTTCGGTGACCGACCCGCACGTGGTCTATCCAGGTAAGTCACGCATTTCTCCATGAAGATGAAGGTCCCGAATGGTGCCTTTTCTTAGAGACACGATGGAGCTCCATGTAGTGCAGGATCATCAGACAGCGGCTGGTTATGTTAGCATACTACAAAAATATCGTTGATGACGGAGGGCTGCCATTTGTGTGGGATGGATAGTTATTCCAACAGGATAATGCTGCAATCTACATTGAACGACGGACCTTGACCTTTCTGCAAGAAAATGGGGTCCATCTCTTGGGACATCCTGCATGTTCATCGGACTTGAACTCAATTGAAACTGTTTAGGAATGGATGACAAGAGATATTTATCGAAATTGCAAAAAATACTCAACAACAAATGAACTATGTGAATCCATTTTCAGAAGCTGGATCAACCCTGCACCTTATTGGAAACACTTATTTCTAGCATGCCTCAAAGAATCAGTGGAGGTAAAACTCGTCATTAAATTTGGTTGTTGAATGTTTTCATACACTTTTCGTACAATTTTGTAGAATTTATACCACTGGTCTTTTAATTTTGATCCATCGTGACATGCCTCATTTTATAGAAATGTAAATTTATGAATTAAATGTTCGGAATGTTGTATTTTTTTTTCCATAACCTTTTGGGTTGTAGTATTGATAACCTTAAGTGGGAGGAGTTTAAAATCTATCCTTAAAATCAGTTTCTTTTTAAAGATTTTCAAGTGGTCTTAAATTTGTTAGCAAGAGTGTGTCTTTTTCTTTTTTTACTTATTAGAAAATCCATTTTATATGCGAATACATTTTCAATAAATTGTTAATTCCTATTTTAATCAAATAAATTAGAGTAACACTAAAAAGCACTTATTGCATAAACATGGTTTTAATAAAAAAATTAATAAATAAAATGAAAGTAGCAATGCGGCATATTCACTCATTTTATCTAAGTTATAAAACTCACTATGTCTATCTGTCTGTTGCCAAATTTTTTTTTTTTTTGCAAACTGTATCTCGTCTGAGATGCAAAGTTGCGGAGCGGCGTAATCAGGTCAGATGATTGCATTTTTCATGGACCGTTTTCTATCTTTTTAACCAGTAAAAATAGCTGCTAGGGGTAAAAACTTGAAGGAAATTGGAACTTGACAGACGTAAGTCGACTGAAAGTTTTCTTCTACACCTGCATAAATATGTATACATTGAAACATTAACGTCCATTTTTAGCTATTTCTAATCCAACAGACGATAGCTCAAATGGTAATGAGTGAGGCTGGGACGTTATACTTATGTTTGGGTTTTGATTTCGATTCTAGCTGATGGCACCAAGTCATGTATATTTTTACTTTTTAAATCACTGCTATATATTAGGTACATTATAATATAAAATAGTAGATAGAGAATTGACTCTATCGCAATATATACGAAATCTGCATAGATTAAAATATATTTAAGCCTATTTTACGAAAGGGCAAGGCTGCACACCCTCTGCTAGTAAATTATATATGTTATCTAAAGAACATTATGTGTAGAGGACGTAAAAGTTTGTACAAAGTAACTCTATTAATATTTTCAATATGTGTTAAACTTCTAATATGCGGGAATTAACAATTCTGTGTTTTTTGTGTCTGCCCCACAAGTTGTTTGAAGTAATGCTTATTTAATACAGAAAGTGAGTACGTTGTTGAAACTTATTGTATGTTGTAGGAGAGTGACAGTTTGTTCATACAGGATTTGATTGCTGATTATTTGTGTTGTTCCTGTATATAATGTGGGGATCGACTCAGTGCTAATTAACACCGAATCTTTAACACTTCCTTTTATTGCCTTTGGTGAAGATTTCAAAGAAAAACTCTCCTCATTGGTTGAAAATTATGTTTCATTATAGTATTTGATATGTTTATATGTTTTCGAATTTTGGAAAGAATAAATAACAACTCAAAATATTCGCTAATAGATCGGAATTCTATTTTATTTCATGAAAATATGCTGGTTGGGTAAGTAGGGGGGGGGTAACTCTTGCAAAGTGATCATTTATTAAGAAAAATTTTTTTAAATGAGGGCGTAATATGTATATAAGTGCTAAAGAAGATCGGAACAGCATTACTGTTGGTTTCAAATCCAAACAAAAGGTAGCTATATAGGAGGGAGACATGAACAGAGTCTGAAAAGAATCCGACATAGGTGACCAACTATAGGTTCTCTTTGTTTGAATTTGAAACCGACGGTACCAATGTTCTTTATATGTGTGATGGCTTTTCTATTCTAAAATTAACTCAATCACTATTCAATTTTTTCTTCTTCTTCACTCATTTTTCCAATTTTCCAAAATCAGCCCAGCCTTGACAGTCATGTTTTAAATTCTTTTGTCTATGCACATCTTATCTTTCTTTTAATATTATTTGAACTCATTCCCTTTTCCTTGTACCCATTTGTGAATTATTCCACGGATTTTTGCCTTTTGGATTACTTTGGACTATCTTCCAATTACGCGATTCTCTTGGATTTTACTTGTGGAAATGGAAATTTAACCAACTTTTTGGATTTGGAATTTTTGGATTTTACCGTTATTGGATATTTTACCCTTCGCCAGACTATCCATTCACGTGAAATTACCCTTTTCTTCGCCCTATTCCCTCTGCTTCACTATTTGTTACCAAGTAAGATCTATGACTTACTTGTAGTTTCATTAAATACTTTTGCAAGCAAAATCCGATCTCGCATTTTGCTAAATCCTACCCGCTGATGAGAAGGAAAGTATTTCTTCGAAACTCCACGGATTAAGGACTATCCACTTATTTTGTGCTTCCTTTTTAAAATTAAATGTTTTTAACTCTTTTTCAAAGTGTTTTTTAGCATGTTTTATTAACTACTTGTTCTTATATATATATATATATATATATATATATATATATATACTAGCAGGGAGATCAAACGTTGCCCGGGATTGAATGAGGATCAACGAATATCTCACACTTCCAATACTTTTATTGTAATTAGAATCAGTGAAATCGTCTATTTTTCAATCAAATCGATTGATTGGCTGCCCTTGTTGGAGACCCATTGTGGTGTACCGGGAGGAAGCTTTACATGCCCCCAGCAGTGAGTTAATCCACAATACATTGTAGTCGACATTGTACTGTAGACAAGCTACTGTTAATTTTATAGAATAATTTTTATATAATTGTTTGAATTAAAGTTAAAAATGTAAAAACCACGTGCTCTAAACAGAAACATTCATTTCGAATGCGTTCCTATTTTTATCATGAAACTGTTGCTTTTATATGCCGAGCCTTTTTGGTTGTGCAATTATAAAACTGCTCAATTGCACTTGTGATGTTAGGCTGTACAAGCGTGTTAACTAGTCAAAATCGGATTCTTAAATCCTTCTTAAATCGATTTTTTTCAATGGTTGATTTTCAGTGCTTACCAGAGGCATTCCAAAACAAAACTTATCTAAGTACATTCCCATTACAGTTGTATAAAATTAAAAATAAAATATCGGCCCAGTCGTTTTGGAGTCCATAGGGAACAAACTCAGACACACGCACACACAGAGACAAAGTGCATTTTAAATATAAATATAACATTTAGCCTGAGGATTCCCTACAGGGATTAGTCGCGGAAGATTCTGTAATTCTTAATTGACAGTAATTTTCATCAATTATTACCTTGCTCTATTGACACACTGAGCATTCTTGAAATACATACTAAAAATTGATGCATAAAATATTATATCTCCTTATATAATTTTATGTAGATACATTAAACAATTATATATGTCTGTGTGTGTGTTACAGAAGATCAGAAAAATATCGATACCGTCGGTTTCAAATCCAAATAAAGATGACCAACATCTGATTAGCTATGTCAGACTCTGTTTATATCATTCTATAAACAGAGGCTGAGAAGAGAGTGCAACATAAGCGATCAGTTATTGGTATTCTTTGTTTGGATTTGAAACCAACGGTACCGATATTTTCTGATTTTCTGTAACATATATAATAAATATAACCTGCTTATTTTGATATGTTCGAGCACTTTGCTGGGGTTCTTCTCACGAATCTACATAGGTGTATGTATATATATATATATATATATATATATATATATATATATGGCATAATCATGTTGACAAACTGGTTCTCGTTAGGTCACTGAAGTTAAGCAACATTACGCCTGGTTAGTATCAAATGGGTGACCATTTGGGAATTATAGGCGCTATATGTGATCCGTTTATCTCGGCATTGTTTCCAGTTGTCCTGAACCTCCACTTGCTACTGGTATTTAACAGTGCTAACTCAGGAGATTGCGCAACTTTGGCTGCAAAAAAATTCCACTAGCAGGCACCCTTACTGTGGGTATCCATAGTCTGTGAAGACTGAAGGAAACTGCTATACACACTCATATATATATATATATATATATATATATATATATATATATATATATATATATATATAATCGACTTGATCAAACTAAAAAGATGTTTCTTTAGATTATGTAAATAAATTGAATTATAGGACAATTCTGAGTTTTTAAGTGCTTTGATTTCCTTTTATTCTGAAATAGATGGAATATTTTAACATCCTAGAAACACTTTAAGAATATCTTCACATCAAGGAGATAAAAAAAGTCTGGTTGGGGAATGAGGGTGATAAAAAAGGTAAGCATATAACTAAAATGAGAAAAAATAGATAAACTGTAAAACAGAACAAAAAAGAAATCCAATAATATATATATATATATATATATATATATATATATATATATATATATATATATATATATATATAGTAAACTAGATGAGATGTTAAAAAGAAACAAAAAAAGAGGGGAACACATCCTATGAACGATGTAAAAAAAGAGACAATCCTGCAAAAAACAGCTTTTTTATTCTCTCAAGGTGTGCAATTGTGATTTCTATTATATCATGTCTAATTCCCCATGCTGTGAAAAGTCGCTTTCAATTGACTTGAACTGTACATTACTCGTTTTTTTTTGACTTTGAGAAACCATGTTGTTTTCAAGCAAACATGTTCTTCACAATGCCAACACCGATGTTGTCAAGTTGCAGGCACATTAGTGCCAGACACATTAGGGTTGAATGATGCAAGGCTCAACTTGATTGTTTAAAAATCACATGACATTATCTACCGCCTTTTCACAAGATGTGGTTTTTATCTAGTTTAAACTAGAGCCCTTACACTAATGCCCTCCTGTTTATTTTTATTTTATTTAGAAAAGAGGTAAAAAAAATGTCTTGCACACTATTTCTTTTTTAGGGTCCAGCAGGGTAAGATAGAAGTATGGGGGCATGTCTTTTCTTTTTCATTCTTTTTTTTCCGGCCTATTTTGTTTCAGGTGATTTTTTTTATTTGGTTTGTAGTGCTTAATCATCGCAAGTTTTTCTTTTTTTTATTATTTTTTGTTTGTTCATTTTATCTTATTTTTTTTTCCTGTGGAAGAGTGAAGGGAAACACTTTTTGTTTTTTATTTCGCAACTGTCCCTGTCCTGACACTGATGCTTCAAAATGGTGATTGCTTCAGGTCTATCTGAGGAATTGGTCTGTCGATTCCGTAAAATCGTTTTAGACAATTGTCTACTTTTTTCGAAAGCCCAAGGAATCCAGTGAGCATTTGACTTTTTAGCGCCAGTCCGTGTGCCACTCTCATTATTCTCCAACTTGTCATCTGATTGGCTGAATTAAGATCGATGCTGATTGTTCTGATTTAAGGTTTGCACAGAAAGAGTTTTCTGATTATAGATTTGGACAGCTTCACTGAGGGAGTCAAATATGTCCTAAGATACCACATCTGGGGAGGAGCTGCTCAGAACATCCTTTCCTGACAGAGTATAAAACCAGATTTGGAATCTAGTGAGCAATGTCATTTTCTCCTCCTTTATACTTCTTTCTCGTGAAGAGCCATTGTGAGTCTATCTCTGCTCTATCGTTATTTTCACAGCAGGTGCTCGACTGAGCTTCAACCTATGCCTTCCCCCGCTGTAAAACCTTCGCAACAAACACTCCTTTAGCTATAACCCTCATATTCGTGTGGCCTTTGAGTCTTGATAAGTGGCGACTCCTCTATCAGAAATCATACTGTCACTATAAAACCGCTTACGAGAAAACTTGTTTTACTTTAAAAATGTAAAGAGGATACTAAATAATTAAAACAAAACGAATGGCATTTTCAAGTACAAAATCGGCTCCAAATTCAAATAAAAAAATTTCGTAGTTAATTGGAAGTGGTAAAATATATTCACCTAAAGCAATAAAAGAAATCATTAAATATATGATGCTCACCATCTTGGAGCCGATCCTTACATTATATAAAGAACGAACGAAATAAACGTCCTAACCTTTATCAACAAATTGTTGCCGAAACGAATACAATGCTTAAGTTTAAACAACATACACACTCCATGTCAAATAAACATTACTTAAAATAACTTGTGGGAGAAGATACATATTTGTATATTTTTATGTATTTGTATGTACAGAATTCACTCTTAAACTAATTAACTGATCATTGTGAATTTTTTAACACAGCTGCTAGGTATAAATAATCCAAGTATAGGCTATATTTAGTTTAGTTTTTTATGCAAAAGGAATGAAAAACCGTTTGTGAAAATTCAGATTACTTTAATTTTTGTGGAAGTTGAACAATAGGTATTAGACATAATGAATATTCTTCAAATTTCAATTTTTTTGAGTATGTTAAAGTGTTTCAGGGAGCATATCACAATTCTGATGTGAAACTTCAAATATACCAGATTTGTATCGAGTTTCATCCATAGTGATCAGAAACAAATTAAGCAAGATTAATTGAATTTGAAATTCTTTCTTTGAGTTCAAACCTCAAATGAAACATTTCCTAAAATCAAAATAATGTAACAGATTTTAATCAAAATTGGAATAAGTATTCTAGACATAAGATTTAGTTGATTTGAACTTTTGTAAGTAGCGATAAACCTTGTGCAATATTTTTGCTAGGCTTGGTAGATCATATCTTAAAAGATGAACATATTATGTTCTGATCCCTAAAGGAGGAGTTAATAGCTGAAAGTATATCAACAACGAACGAACATTACCTCCCCCGAAAGAATTAGAAGCTAATGCCTTGGTAAATGATAGCATATTAGCAGAATATATAGTACAATACCCCTTACCTAAAAAGTAGAAGGTAGTTCTTGGAAATATGGTTTTATAACAATATATACTACAGTATCTGTTCGGTTTTTTTTTGGAAGGTTTGGGTTCACCTCTTAAAAAGGATGAGATAATTCCTGGGAGTATGGTCTTTATACTAAAAAACTGATACTACACTATGCACAATCTTAAAATGGTAATAGAATAATAAATTAAGGTTTGTTTATGTCTTTTCATCCATTTTAAAATGCCTAGCCATTAAAACGTTTTTCTGCTTCCGTGGCCTTTTCACTATTTTAATAAACAAACCAAAAACAATTACATGCACACATGTACATAATTGTTACACATTTAAAACGTTAAGTTTAACTCCACGGTGTGAGTGCGGTATTGTGGTACCAAAATTTCTTAGGGCTTCAATTTGTTTATGTTATTGATCCTTTATTGTTGTAATGTAACCATTGTCATAGTACTGTATTAATTTTATGTCCAATATATTAAATATATAACATTGAATGTTTTACAATCAACGAAACTATTGCATATATACAAAAATATGACAGTATAAACAAGAATACCAATTCATTAACAGGACCTGTGAAACTACCACGGAATGAAAAATATATTTAATCAACAAATGTTTTCATATACATGATATTTTTCTGGGTAGTGTAAAAAAAATCATTTATTTTTACAGAAAAAAAACAATAACATGCAGCAAATATGTGTTATTAATTAACATTTCTATGAAAATAGTGTCCATTGTAAAATGGATACTATTTTTCGTTTTCATGGAACTGTCCCAAATGCGATAAATTAATACGTAATAATAAATACTCAGAAAGTAATATTGTGCTACATAGTTCAATACAAATAAAATCACACTGTAAGAGACAATCTTTTGCCCTGTTTCCTGTCCTTTTTTTACATAACGTTTTGCTGACTTCTTTCGTCGGTGAAGAACCGCTGAATGTCAAAATAACCATGAGTTCCTTCCTTACACATTATTATTATAATAATATTACAAAACGAGGCTACATCAAAAGGAGATCACTCTCATATTTTTGTCCAGGCTTGCCAGATTCACATTTTTAAAACCAAATTTCGCGAATTTTTCTGGATGGTACAAAAGATCAGTTTTTTGACATAAAAAAAAAAATAATATCATGAAGTAGTTTGACCTTCAAAATTGTGCTTGGCCTTTTTCAAAGCATAATGTACGGATTAACTAAGAAAGGAATAAGCACAATATTGTATACATTAAAAACTGTTTAGAAAAATAAATATGCAAATTAGCAATACCTGAAACGTTTTATAGGTGTTTGCAGGTTTACAGTATTTCAAATTGATGTGTTCTATCATAGAACTATGAATTTGCAATCCTAGGAGGTCCACTTTTCAAACTGATGTTGACCTAGAATTGGGATCTCGAAAGGATAACTCGGAAAACGGTATAGGTTTTAAAGATATATTGAAAAAGAACAAAGTTACAGAGAAAAATAATGACGTAAGCCAGGCTTACTTGTAAATCAAGTCAGTAATATAGTATTCAGAGCCCAAATATTATTCTTTAGTATGGCTAACCCACGCTGACTAATAAGAGAAATGGTACATCTTCTCCAATTGATGTTAACTCAAGTAACTGTACAATGCTGGATACACCATCGGACTAAATGAATTCTTGTTCTGGAACCTGGTAAAACCAAGAGACTAAAAGAAAGATATATTATAACTGGTCAATAAGGAAGATTAAAATTTGAGAGGTAAATGAGAACTTTAATAGAATATTTGAATATCTATGTATTTCATATAGAAATCAATTGTTAGCCCCAGGAAGAGGGTACTCTAATTTCCGAGAACTTCATGTAAAACAAACAAAAAAAAAGCAAAAATATTTTTCATATTAATAAAGATTTTAGACTCTTTTTAGAATGTCATGTTGCCCATCTATTGCCATCATTTAGTCTCAAAGTTATATTTCAAGTGGCACTTGATATAAACGGTGAACTGTTAGATATTCTTGCTCTTCATAGTGCACAGTTGACAAGGTTATTATGTCTAATACTGAAAACATGGTCTTTCAAAAGACAAGCGCGTTGTTTCAAAATCGGTGCTTGATTCGCTGAAAAACCGTTTAAGCTTTTGAAATTCTAGTCTGCAATTCATCTTCCACCTTAGTTGGTCCTGGATATAACCTTAAACTATATCCGATGGTGAGACCCCAGCTTGTGGGCTTTGGGGAGTGTGGAGTCACCCTTTAATTACCATTGCTCCCAGGTCCACTCTGACCCGGACTGGTAGTACCTGTTAGGGTCCCAACTATGGGTTAAACAGAAACCGACGTGAAAACAGCAAATATATTCTATAAAAAAAAAATTTCTTCAAAATCTTTGGATTCGGCAATAAATAACCCGAAAAGCGTTGATATGCCGTAAAACAAAAACAACCAACCAACCAATCCACCTTAGTTGTCATTTGATATTGTTGTATCGAATACGTATCCTGGACAGCACTTAAATAATTAAAGATGAAAATTAAAAAAATAATTTGAAGTTTGATGTAAGTTGTTATGCTAACTATATTCAGATAATATATTGGATAGCACATTTTTTTCCTTTTTTTCTCTCGGTAAATTGCATGAAAAAAATACCCCCCTAGCGATGTATTTTACAGAAACCATTGGTTAATCATAATCCCTGATAATCTATCTTTATAATACTTTACTAATAAGTGTATTATATTCCACTATCTGTTTTTACTCAACGTTGCACAACAGATTTTGCTGATCCCAAATTGGTTCAATTATAGCATAACTAAGCTAATTGTCCGATTATAGTCGAGGGCGACCTGAAGGTTAACTTTTCATTAGCTGCTACACCGAGGTGTTGGAGAAAGCACTACTTCATTCCCAGTATTACTATATTTTCCCTTAAATCTCCTAATAATGTGAGTGATAAGCAAGAGGGCATCAAGTACCATATTTAAAAGCCTTTGGTATGATTCGACAGAGGAATGAACCCTTGCTTCCTGGTCTGTTAGCGAATCTTCTTACCATTATGCCAAATGGGTTAATTTGTTGTATAGGATCGTTTCAATAGCTAACCTCTTTCACTCAAATTGATCGATAGGATCACAATTTTTTGTGATTAAAACATTGATTTTAATTTACTATTAAAGTATTTTGCATTAATAAAACTCATGTATTAAAATATTGCTAAAAAAAATCAGAGGCATATATTCGGGTAAAGACCCTGTCGCATACAGGTTGTAACACGAAAAAGAAAGTGTGACTTTGCTTACACAAAAATCAAACATTATTTATTAATGAAGAAATGTATAGTATTGTAAAAAGTAAAAGATTTGAATTATTTTAATTATTCGGGCTATTGTTATCGCCTTTGATGTTATTCTTACAACATTTTAGCCAATGTACCAACCAACCTACAGGTGCATCTTGTTGAGCTAGGGAATCTGTAAAAAATTCCAAATTTGGACCCTTTGTTTAATCCATATAGGTAGATTTTTCTCGTTCTGTCAGTAAGTAATTTTTATTATACTCTCAGCATTGCCAGTATTTAGGGCTAAACCTTCAACCCTGAGGAGACTAGCACTTAAAACTGAGTAATCTTAACACTTTTATCCGTTACACTATGTCACAAAATATGATAGCAAAAAGAGAAGATAAAGAAGAAAAACAATTTCCTTAAAAAAAAATGTATGTATGAAAATATATTGTTTATATAATTATGTTTCTATATAAATCATTAAATGTTGTCCATATTTATATGCCTCCCTACGAGAGCAGAGTTAGATGTGAATGGTGTCTTATATATGAATGAATAGAATTGCATGTTATGTAGAGGAGTGTAATAAGTACATTTCCAAAATAAACTGATGTTAGAAATAATTTGATAATGTGTAGACACAGCCTAGAAAGGAAATGGCCACTAAGTTCTTAGAATGCGTGTAATAAGTCATTGTAAATGATGAGTAATTGTAAATGATGTAATAAGTCATTGTAAATTATGACAATGATTTTAGGTAGACTGAAGAAATAATAATATTCCATATGTCAGGAAACTGTTTGACAATTTCGAAATGATTCAGTGGATTGATAATCTGTTAATAGCTAATTCTTGGAGGTGTAAAATCTGTCATTTACTATGCACATTAAACCGTTGTTCAAAAGATGGATTTCATCGTTCAATATGAAAAAACTTCTTTTCTTTTAGTGAAGCAAACTTTCCTTATAAACAATTGTTTTTATAATTCATATGTGGAGTAAGGATTTCTTTCAGATTCAGTTTTTATACAAAAATCGAACTCAGCAAACATTTTCTTTCTTGGCCGCTGTATATACACATTGCCAACAATTTTTTATTGTAATTGTGGTTATGAGCTATTTGATTAATCATCGCCAAAAAATCAAGTTAAAAGTGAGGATTTTGTTAATGCTTTTTCTAGAATATTGATTTAGTCAGGTAAATACCTTTTTAAATTAATTTTTGGAGCAAATAAATCATTAAAATGGGTGGCATATCGAACAAAATGTTGTCCTTAACTATAAAATATTCACCATAAGCACTCGTCCAGCTATAACTAATACAAACAATTTTCCAAACTCCTTATCTATGCCTAAAACTAAACGAAAATTGCATGAGCAAATTTTTTTTTTCTTCGAATAGATCATCCCTGGAACACAATACTGCGGGGCTGCTTTCCAGCTGACTACAACATGATCGCTTTCACTTTCAATGTAAATAACTTCTTTGTTAAGCCTCTATCTTAAATAATTAAATCTTTCCAAATAACTACCTATTATCACAGTGGTGTCTCACTGATAATCTGACACACATTAACCTTTATCATTGAGTGTCCTTCATGCCTTGAGAGGTGGTGACACTCCATGTCAAATAAAACTAGACGTCTTAAAACGATTATATATTTTTGTTTTTTTGAAATCCTTTGAGTTTTCATAATTTGTGTATTCATTCTTTTTGTGCACTGTTATCCTCATCTTCATAGTTGTTATTTCACTATGTTTCGGCCAACTCATTCTCTGGCCTTCTTCAGGTGGTTAACCGTGACAGGTTAGGAATGCTGAGTCTTGTAAATGTACTCACAGTAATTACTGCCTTCCATAGTTGTAGCTTCACCACGTTTTGGCCAACTAATTCTCTTTAGCCTGCTTGGGCCGTGATGCAGTGAGTAGAGGCATTGAGTCTCTACAGTTCTAGGTGAGCATTGTCTGAAGATAGCAGTTTCGACCCCACTCAAACAGGCCAGAGGATTAGTTAGGCAAAATGTGGTGAAACAACAACGATGGAAGGCAGTTATTACTGGGGGTACATTTACAAAACTTAGCGTTCCTAATCTGTCGTCGTTTATCGCCTGAAGAAGGGCAGGCAATGAGTTGGACAAAACGTGGTGCAGCAGCAACAACTGTGAAGATTAGAATAACGGACCACAAAAGAATGAATACACAAAGTCTTAAAACGGTCAACAATGATGTTTATGAGATTTCCTTAAAAAACATGCAATATTACATAACATTTGCAATTTTGGTTTCTCACATGTTTTGTAAAAATAATAAGAGGAAGAAAAACCATATAGAAAAAAAGTGAACCGAGATAAAACGACACCATTTGTTAAATATGGGATGATGCCAGAAAAATGTCAGAATCATAAAATGTTACCAGGTGCGCTAAAAAAATGAATTTTGAGAAATGGAGACATTTTTATACTTTTCATACATCGTTAAGTAACGAAAAGGTATTGTGATATTTTCGTAGTTGGATGCAAAATAAATCGTTGACCTCCATCCATCTAGCATGGTCGCAGCCAAGATTGAACACACTGCACGAATTTGTAGTGCAATTCTAATCTTGTTGGTAGCTGAATACTTGATGCTTCACCAGGGCTATCAAGGATCATTTTTTATCCTGATGTCATCACTAGATGGGGTGCATACCACGGCTTAAGAGAGTCCCATCTACCCTCGAGAGAAGGATAGACTGCGCCAGTTTCTGAACCTGATATTTTAACTCACAGTACATACAGCGCCTCACCTTCCATAATGGTCACTCATCTGGTACTGGCCAGGCTCAACATTGTTTAACTAAGGTGATCTGGTGATATAAATAAATATATTAAAAATGATATATCTATTTATATAAAATTAGTTATGTAAATATGTTTATATATTTGTAAGCATGGGATTCACTCTTAAAATAATTAACCGATCATTATGAATTTCAAAACGCAGCTGCTGGACGTAAGGTGGGTAATGTGGGCTATATTTAGTTTAATTCAGTTTTATATAGAGGTGTTAAAAGCCCTTTGCAAAAATCCAGATGACTCGGATTTTTGTGAAATTTCAATAGGTATTAGACGTAAATTAATAAATATTCGCCAAATTTCAGTTTCTTTCATGCATTCTAGAGGGATTTTAAGGATTTTATATGAGCACATCTTCCCAATTGAAAATTCAAATATATTAGATTTGTATTAAATTTAATCCATAGATATAAGACATTAATTAAAATAGATTTCTTGAAGTTTAATTTTTTGTGATGTAACATAGTCCAGGAACCGACACATTGTAGTCTCGGTCACCAAGGAGACATAGAATAGGAAATAACTAAGACTCAGTTTTTCATAACAACAACATTTATTTCCTTATTCTCCCACCTACACATGACTTTTCATTATGACTGTGACGTCTCTCATGTGATCGTCATCTTGAACGTGCTCTCAAACCTAATCGATGTCTTCAATGTGATCATCTCCTCAAACATGCTCTCCTCTTTTTATAGTCTTCTGTTTCCTTACTGTGATGTCATTTCGCTTACAGCTAGGTATTTAGATATAGCCGCCCGCACTATGTTCCGTTAAGACTTTTAGTCATTTTTTAGAATTCGAATTGTGTAATGGATTCTTATCCAAATCCTATATGGTTTAGCAGCACTGTCTTGATTTTAATTTTTGTAGAGGAGCATGTAAGTGGTGCAAAACTGTTCTGTTTGAGAAATTAATTTTACTTGTCTTAGGACAGGTATTCTTCTAGGTGCCTATAAAAATAACCTGAAGTTAAAATACTATTTTAGTTTTACTATGTTAGACATAAATTCAGTTCGCTTTGTCACGCTGAAAAAGTGAATGTATATCCAGCGACTGCAAATTAGAATAAAATGGACACTAAAAGCAATCATGACATTGGTTTTTACACATAAATATGGCATGACATCTGAGAAGAGATAGAGATATTTTTGAATAAAGGAATAAGTCAGTGAATCAGTGAATTGGATATCAAAATTGGATGATCTTTAAAAATAAAAAAATAAAAAGAGAGGTGGCTATAATCTGTGTTGGTCACCCTTGACAGATGGCTTTCGAGCCAGGGTCGTGATTATGTCACGATCTTCTAAAAATGCTGATTCTTATTTCATTGCCAAAGTCTCATGAATCATTGTCATTGAAGCATTAGAATGTTCAGACTCTTTGATTATTAAAAGACATTTTTGTTCTTTCGACAGGAAAGGCTTTAGATCAGTGTTCAACCATCTGTCTAGGTATTTAGGTCCTGGATGATTGGCAAAGGTCTGTTACTTGAGTACAATATTATATCATTATATTTTCTCAAAATGAGAAATTAGGTGCATGTGTTATATATATCAGGAGAATACCAATCATGAGACAAATAAAATGAATTCCCTAAATGGAAGAGTTTTGCACCATGTTTTTTTCCTCTCAGTTTCTTTGAAGTATTTTGAAGGACATAATATTCGTACAACTTTCCCTTTATGAAATACAAGGATCCTTCAAGTAGTTTCCAGACATTTTTCGTATGAGCACTTTTACAGATAGTACTCACATGAAACTCTAGTCCTCTTCGAAGTAATCTCCTCTGACTGCAATGCACTTGTACCATCCCCAACAACTTCTGGAACGCCCAAGTCCACCTGTGTGAGTGTGTTAATTACCCTCGTCACAGCCTCTTTCATCATCCTAATGTCATAATGACAACAGCCTGTAATTTTTTTCTTGAGCTTAGGGAATAACCAAAAATCACAGGGAGCAAGGCTTGAACTATAGGCAGGGTTAGGAACGGTCTTAATGCCCATCTTGGTCAAATAGTCTATGACAAGGATGGAGTTTGCACAAATGTTCCACATCTTCAGGTCCTTGTGAATAACTGTGTGTACAGTTCCCCTACGGACATCAAACTATGCACTTAGTGTCTCTATAGATACACAACGGTCCTTATTCATGAAATTCTTTATTTGGGCGATCAACTCTGGTGTTCTGACTTTGTTAGTCCTCCAACATCACTCATCATCCTTCATAGACGCCCTGCCCTCCTTGATTCTCATATGCCACTCAAAAACATGTAAGATGGCCCAAAAGCACCCTGAAGCATTCCATATGTTTCTATGGCATTTTTCAAGTTTAAAACAGAATTTTATTGCATATCGTTATTCTAAAGTGTCCTCTCATCCAGATTGCGTTTTTGAAATTCACCAACTGTGACAATCGGGTTTTAGAAGGGTGTATTCCAATTTCTGTTGTAGCTGTTCATTTGAACCTGAGATCATAAAAATTGTGAAGTTAATAAAAGGTTCCATTTGAAAGTCTGTCCAAATTCCTGAGTTCGGGATAAACATTCCTGAGCTCCACAAGATACACCTGAAGAAGGTCGGCGGTTGCATCAATCGAAAGGTTATGAAAATTACACTCAAGATCAGAACAGTACTTCGAAGAATCCAAATAATATGATAATCAATCCTCATCTAAAAAATTCAATTCCTTTTTGTTCTTTTGAAACAGTTTCAAACAATACTTTGAATCATAAACATTGTTTTCCGTCAACTCTGAGCAAACGCAGCACACATTTTGAACACAGCTTTCTCATTGAAAAATATTAATGCAAAATGGTGAAGCCACTGCCTTCTTATATCTTCACCTCATCTAGTGCGTCGGTGCACTTTTTTTATGGTTTCTGCAACAGCTGCAAATTTCAGCAACCTGAGCATTTAGCATCATTTGTGTCTGTACAACCAAGTTTAAAGTCACAGTACCACCTCTTAACCATTGCTTCCAATGCTGCAGCGTCCAATATTAGGCTTCTGTTCTGCTTGAACAGTATTTTTTTCATCAGGAAACAATGCTTTATTAACATGCAAGTTTCAGATTTTTCTATTTTTTTTTAATTTTCAACAATAGCTTCACTTAAATGCTTGTAATTTGTAAACTAATAATTTAATTGGTTCAAACTATGACACGTCTTATGAAGATTAGTACTTTATAAAAATCATATACATATTTTTATTGTGGCGCCATCTATATGCTAGACTTGGAACAATTGAGTAGTCTGTTATATTTTGCTCTATTTGAACCTGCATTGTGGTCTATTAACTGTAATCATATCTGTTTATGACATTCTATATGGCTCCACAGAAGATGATTCCAGGAATAGGGTGGATGTGGAGGGATGAGGGCTTGTACTTCAGGCAAAGTTAGAATCCGCCTTCATCAAACCCAAACCTAAATGTACTTTTTAGTATGGCTATCTTTTTACAGAATCAATAGCACAGAAAAAAATATGTTAATAATACCAAGGAAAATCAATTTTGCTCTTAACATACAGTTTCATTATAAAAATTAACTTTAATACCTATCTTTGGATGAGTTCATGATATGGATGTTTGTTTGTCAAGAAAACAAAAACAAAACGATCACTATTTTCTTTATTAACAGACTCGTGTCCTGGCATGCTCGCATTTTTCTATTGTAAAATATATATATATATATATATATATATATATATATATATATATATATATATAATGGATTAAGAAATTCCAACGAGAGAAAGATGTATATTTAAATAAGGGGGTGGTCACCAACAATGTGTATTTTTTTAACATTATTTTATTATTCCGTGTCTTGGTTTTTCATTGAAAATTATGTTTAAATCATTGTAATAATGTTTTTAAATCATTGAAATTGTTTTTAACGCGTTTCAGACGTTCTGTAAAGCGTCCTCTTCTGAAATTATTTAAAATGCTTAGAATATATTCAAGATGTGTTGGAGATGTAAAAATGTAAAAAGGGCATAGAAATGTTTCCAAGAGATGGAAATGTGTAAGTGAATCTACTTTTCATTGGAATGTTCAATTTTTATTACTGTTTTATTGGACTGTCTTATGTTTCTATCTCTCACTCTCTCTTTCTGCTTGTGTTTTTATTTATCTTTCTTTCCCCCCCCCCCTTTAGGGTAGGATGTGTGTGTTTCGTTTATTGGTTTGAAGAATGTGTGTACTGTTTTATAGTATTATGAAGTTATTTGCTTCCCTAAGAAGGTAACTGCGATCAAAGGTCGTTACTAATGTGTATGTGTGAGGAGGGGGCGGGGGGAGAACCAGCTCCTCTGAAATAAGGGTAAGGGTGTTTTCATTCAATTTTGATATTTATTTTTTGGATTCTTAGAATTTAGTATTGTGATTTTTCATTTCAGTCTTAGACTGTTCGGGTATTATTTATATTATGTTTGTTTAGATAAAGGGATGTATTTATAAATATATATAGGGGATTTTTTAATGTTTCTATTTATGTCTGCCCATGTGGGTATGGCTAGACCCAGGATCGGTTCCTAGTGTGGGGAAGATCTCGTTCCCCAGAGGGGAGGGGCCACTTGGAGGGGTATAGGTATGGGATGGGGGATGATATAAGGGATGATAGTTGTCCCAGGCATGAGAGATTTCTCCTCCACTGACTGAAGGGGGAGTGAGGTGTTGGAACAGATATTATACTATGGTTCTAGGTGTTGAAGAGGACGCTTCACAGAACGTCTGAAACGCGTTAAAAACGATTTCAGTGATTTAAAAACATTATTACAATGATTTAAGCATAATTTTCAATGAAAAACCAAGACACGGAATAATAAAATAATGTTAAAAAAATACACATGGTTGGTGACCACCCCCTTATTTAAATCTCTCTCTCTCTCTCTCTCTCTATATATATATATATATATATATATATATATATATATATATATATATATATATATATTATATGGAAAAATGCGCGCATGAAAAGTAATATTCTTAAGATTTTATTAAACCTGGAAAAGTAAAGGACAAGAAATTCAACCTGGAAAAGTAAAGTAAAAAATAAGAATTTTTTAGACTTAAAATATTGCAGCTAAAAATAAAATTTGAATATTGATAAATATTTTATTTATTATTTGCATATGTTGTTGTTTATTGTTGAGTTAGAAAGGGTGTCAGTCGCTGTGAACTTATTTCCCCCCTATTATTTGCATATATTTATGTAGTGAAAATTGTTTGAATAAAATTAATTCGTTAGTTAGTTAGTTAGTTAGTAGATGGAATTAATAATTTTATAATTTTCATAAAAATTAATAATTTTATTATATCATAATTAGGATCATTTAATTCTTTCTAACTCAACAATAAACAACAACATATGCAAATAATAAATAAAATATTTATCAATATTCAAATTTTATTTTTAGCTGCAATATTTTAAGTCTAAAAAATTCTTAGTTTTTACTTTACTAGAATATCTTGTTCTTTACTTTTCCAGGTTGAATTTCTTGTCCTTTACTTTTCCAGGTTTAATAAAATCTTAAGAATATTACTTTTCATGCGCGCATTTTTCCATATAATCCATGATTTTTCCAGGCATTGCTATTGTATTAATATATAAATTTATAATATTAATTAATGATTGTCCAAAAAAATTAGCTCTCAAACACACATTTATGCAATATTTATCATTCAATCACAGTAGTTCCGAGCCAGGGTCTCTATCGAGACTGCGGTTCATGAATTCGTGATCTGTATAGAGCGTAAACTAACAAAAAAGAAGATGGCACTCGGTGTCTTTTTAGATATCGTTGGAGCTTTTGACAACATACCCTTCAGTAGTATGTTCAAGTCGCTACGAGAACTCAATGTGCCACCAGTACTCATCCGATGGATTGAGTATATGGTGAGGCACAGAACAGTTCAAGTAGAACTACTGAGGACAACTGTTAAAAGGGAAGTAGTTAAATGAAACCCCCAAAGTGGGATTTTATCACCTTTACTATGGAACTGTATGCTGAATCCTCTTTTAAAGGAGTTTAAAAATAGGAATATTTATGCCCAGGCTGATGCTGATGACATCGCAGTGCTGGTCGCAGGTTCAAAAGCATCATTGGTCAGACGCATTGCCAAAATGGGACTACATTTTTCATCAAATGTGATAACGAAAAATTTGAGTTCATTCAAAGAATATGTATATCATAGAATTCACTAATATTTTTAATCGATAAATTCACCATTTTTTTGCTATAAAATCATAAGGAGAGTTAAAAAAAAAAATTAGTTATTAAAAAAAAGTTCGGTTTTTTAATTATAAAAAAAAACGATACACGGGATTGAACCTAAAATCTTTCCACCAACCCCCGGTACTGTAACCGTTACGCTAACATGTCATATTGGCAAAATCGCAGTAAAAAATATTTATATACAAAAAAAGTTATGCAAAATAAAAAAAAGCGTTAGTCACTTATGTACTTACTCTCCTGTTTGTGAACCCACATATTTTGTAACTTTTTTTCTACTGAACCAGTTTTCGAAATTTATTTTTCAAAATGTAGCTAATGAGGTGTTCTATCCAACTATATAACCTGTTTGAAATTTGGTTGCGAACGGAATTAGTGGTGGGGGTTTGAATGTGTCTCGATTCATTCAATTTCGGACTTAAGCATATATTCAACCACTACCGTGGTTGAATGATATATATATATATATATATATATATATATATATATATATATATATACCGCTATCGGTGGTGATATGATTTAACTTTGAACTTGGTGTCTATTCCCTGTGCTGCTGATATGACCTTCTATCAATAAAACCGATCACATCTCAGAAACGATTGTGCACAGAATTGTTTTTATATTACATTCTTGGAGCATATGTAAATAATTATTTCTTCAGTTGTTTACCTCATATCGGTAATGTGTGTATATATATAATAATTTACAATTTCACATAATAAGTAATACAAAGATAAAATTCCTAAAATGCTTCATTCAAACAAGCCTCAAAAATATCTTGTAAATTTATTCCTTTACCCTCTAGTGTTGCTTTATATATAAATTAATTCTAATATTTGTAATCGTTGAATATATAAGAATTTACCAAAATATATGTATTGTTTATTGTCCGAGATGTTCAGTGGTATTTTAGAGTAATAATTGCTTCTAACGTTTCTATTTAAATCAACAAAACCCTAATATTCTTAGCTTAAAGTGGCAACCTCTTTAACAGCTAAGCACGATTTATTGATAGTTCTTTTGCGGTTGCTTATAAATTGTATTGTTTCGAGCATAATTCAGCTGACCAACAACTTTCGTGTCCAACTGACCGCTTTTGCCAAAATTGCATTGGGCTTGACTTAAATCTGTGTTGGCCGCACAAGTTGACAAGCCAAGGGACCAATTTTGTCATTGAGATGATGGATTGCCGCTGTGTGTTATTAAATAACCAGCTACATGTTCAGCATTTAGAATGCAAGATCATTCGCTTTCCAATATATACGGTTTGAAGTTTCTCCCTAAAGTACTTACTGCTATCTTTGATGATTATACATGGGGACCAGCGTCTACATGACTTGGCTCTCATCAACCAAATTTTTGTGACGAGCAGAAAGTTGTTGGCTTGAACTTTTTCAGGATGTTGGAATAAAGCTATTACTATTAGTATTAATTCTTCGAATCTTTTGAGATGAGGATAATAATGTTGTATCATTTGGATTATTCGGACTTGTACTCTCATTTTGGTCGTTATTATCACAACGTTTCAGCCGATATAACTTTTTAAATTCTTCAGGTGCAACTTTTTGAACATGGTAATTCTTGGGTCGAAACTCTGGCATGTATACAAAGTTTAAAACTGGGTGCAGTCATAGATTAACTAAAGGGTTCAAATTTTGTTAATGTTAGAGAATTCGATATAAAGTTTCCCAATTTAAAAAAAAAAAATACAACTGAAACATGTTAGAGAGAATATCGACTGAAATGTTGTGAAGACGAAAATATTTCAAATCATCCAATTCTTATTAATAAGTTGTACATAACATTTCCAATTTCGAAAAAAGAATGAAGTCAGGGGTTACATCAGCCAAAACTTGTGAAAATAATAACCAAAATGAAAAAGTGTAAGATAAAGTATCACTTATGTTTTGAATATGAATTACAAAATATCTGATATTTTCCTAAAATCTCTGTTCTTGATGGAAGGAAGATTAAAATGTGCTGCTATGGTTTCAAATGATCTGAACTAACAGCAAGAGGAGACTTGATTCTAAATATTTCTCATATGTTAAATCTCCCCTCTTTGGTTTTTATACAAAAGCCTAACAGCCATTCATGGTTCATTTCTGAATGTGCTACTGCATTACAAACAGAAATTCTGTAATAGTTGAGCAACGGTTTGATTCCCATGAGTTTTGGAAAACAATAAAAAGAGTCCTGAACGAACACGTATCTTCTATCCGAATCCTCATCAATGGACCTAAGAACTTTGCAGCAAATTCTACCTTTTGCGATCAGAGCCATGTTAGCCACCTCCCGTATTTCCTTCTACGACTGAAAATACACTATATTACATACAAATATCTGTGTGTGATGTTGATAAGCTTATCAAAAACCTTTACTCCAGTAAAGCAACTGGCTCTGATGATATTCCAATCATAGTGCTCAAAAACCTTCAACCGGAACGAGCGCCCATACTTAAAAAGCTATTTAAACATTGCCTTAAAGAGAAATGCTTTCCAACACCTTGGAAAACTTCATCAGTCTGCCCTAGATTAAAAAATTCTGGCAATCAGTCGTCTGCTTCTCAGCACAAACCAATCAGGTTTTGTGCATCATGACTAAGTTGTTGGAATCTGTGATAAAGAGAGAAGTGGTCAACCACTTCAGCAACTATAATCTACTCAGTAGCATGCACTATGGTTTCTATTCTGCTAGATCTACAGCTCTGTTAACTGTAATATCACACAGGATTAGTGAATCTCTTGACAGGGGCTTTGTTTCTAGAGCAATTGCTTTTGACATATCAAAAGCTTTTAATAGGGCTTGGCATAACGGTCTACTTTACAATATTTCCAGCTATGGATTAGCCAGAATTGTCCTCTCAATTATTAAATCCTTTCTCCCTGATCGATTTATAAGACTAGTAGTCGATAGGCAGAAATAAGAATCTCTTAGTACAAAGGCGTCTCACGGGGTTCCATCTTGGGCCCAACTCTCTTCCTGATCTTCATCAATGATCTCTGAAATCACATTCTCAGACAATTCTTAGACATTTATACAGACAACAGTAAAATCTATGACAACACCTCAAAGGCAAGTAATGATGAAGATCTTGAGTATGTGGTGCAATTGGGAAAAGGGTAGCTGGTTAATTTTAATGCATCTAAAACCAAGCTTCTCTCTCTCCATCATCAATGCTCTAACCCCCACCTGGCCTCAATTGAAATGAATGGCTCTCATTTTGAGGAAGTGCCATGTTTAAACAAGTTTCTGGGATTGACCTTCATTCCTGATCTGAAATTGAGCACGTACACCAATCCATTGCCAAGATCGTCGGAAAAATGATTGGATCATTCTAACACTCCAGTAGATGCAATCCTTTACTTGTATGAGAACCAAGAACGTCCTAGGACGGAGTACTGTTGGCACATCCGTGCAGGAGCTCCTCAGAGTAACCTATCTTGCATTGACAGAGTTCAAAATTTGCTTTAGAGCCTAATAGGTAGGGCCCGTTTCTCTTCCCTACAACCTCTTTCTAACAGAAGAGACGTTGCGAGCCTGATTCTACTCTATATCATTATTTTCATGCCAGGTGCTCGTCTGAGCTTCAATTTATGGTTCCCTCCTTGCCAAACTTTCACAAAAAACACTCGCCTAGATACAACTACTATAAACTCCCACTCTCTCTCTATGCCTAAATCTAAATGCAGATTTCATGAACAAAGCTTCTTTCCTATAACTGTCTGCTTGGTGGAGTCTGTTCCGCTGGCCTGCTTTTCAGCTAACTACAATGTGATCGTCTTCAAGTCCAATGTAAATAAGTTCTTATTCAGCCAGCCACTAAATAATCAAATTATGCCTAATTACCATCAGTAACGATTACTATGCTGTTCTTCTGGTAACCACAGTACACCCATTAATCCTTATCCTCAAATAGCCTTCAGGCTTAATAAGCGGCCACTTCCCTGTAAATATATATATATATATATATATTATATATATATATATATATAATACACAGTCGTGTATTATTATAATAACAGATAAATCGTAAAGAAACAGGAAGAGTATCTCTGCATCATTGTTTAATAAATATTCTACGGAATTACTAAATAATCAAGAATATGTTTAGCCCAATGATACTTTGGGATAAATAGTTGGCCTTGCTTTGTTGGTATTCGGAAGAGTGAATGTTTGTAAATGTCACACAGATTTATATACATAGATATATATGTGCAGAGGAAGATGATAGATAAGTTTCTCCAGATGGCATTAATCTAAATGCTACAAAGTTAGAAATAAATGCTTATCATACTTATGTTTCTTTATTTACAATATTTTATTTGTTTACACATACACACACATATGTATATGTATGCGTGCGTGTGTGTTGACTTCTTTGCAAAGATCATCGCCAAAATAAATCTGTCACCTTCAGACCTCTAACGGCATCAGCAGAGCATCCTCTGATGGCACACCTGGATCTAAGCTGTGCCTTAAGACCAGAATAAGGCATATGTTTTTATGATTTGGGTGGCTGTCTATGCTGTTGGCTTTAACTTCTACAGCTTGGCTGGATCAAGCAATCTACGCTGAGACACGTGCCTGAACCCTTTGGTGCGTAAACAAATAGAACTTCGTAAAAGAGATTTAAAAGATAAGGTAAAAGTAAGACCTAGAGACGTTTGCTTTTATGCATTTATCATACATATTAAGTTGTTCTAGTTTTTAACAGTTTTCTTCCATCAAGCTTTGTATTTTCTTGCATCAATATGCATGGCTAATGTGACAGGCTTATATCTGATGACCTCGAAGACAGATTAAATCTGGACAGTGTATGGTGATATGTAAACTTTGTTGGTTTGATCACGTTGAAAGAATGAGTGAGAATTCTTAAGTTAACAAATTTAGAACAGTTAGACGTAGCTGGAAGAAAACTAAGAAAATATTAGAGAAAGTGGAGGATTTGATGGGGAAAAGAATAAATATATTCCTGGTATAAGTTAGTTTGAAAGTCAACTGCTAAAAGCTATCCAACGCACATCAGCATATAAATGGAATGCTGAACAACTGTTGAATGACCATACAACTGTAAAACTATGAGATTGTTGTAATAAATTGTTGTACATATCTTTTATAAAGAAAGCTATTTCGGCCAATAAAAAAAAAGTTGAAATCTGAGATGGTATTATTAAAAAAAATATAACTGGATATAATTTTACATAGAAACCTGGTAGGCATATACTTCATCAGTTGTGGTAAAATGATAAAGATCACTTACATCTCATTTATTTGGTTCTGTTGATCTAGAGGTGTGAAACAATAAACATTTTCTGTTCGTTTCATTCTCTGTGTACAGAATGAACTTCTATTTTGTTCTACAATAACTTCCAACAAATATGAAAGACTATAAATATAAACAATTACAAATTTTGAGATGGAAACCAGGCAGGGAAATGATAACTGTTCAAAAAACAAATTCGGAATAGTAATTTGGTATTCTTAGACAATTTTTATAGTCATAATTTATTTGTGCAAAGGATAAAAAAGAAACTCTGAAAAGTAGTTAAATTTATCAGGGTAATATTTTCTTGTTAAATAAATCGTATGATATGAAAATGCGAATTACGAATAAATCAACATTACATAATAATGAAGCGATTACTTTAACATTAAAAACATGCCTTCGTTAAATATTTCTATGATCAAATCCGAATTACAAAAATAACTAAATAAAAGAAGAAATGCGTTTAGAAAAAAAATTTTTAGCGCCTATTTTTTTTTTTTACTTGAGTCACCACTCATCAAGGCCCGAAGAACACTCGAGGATAACGGTCAATGAATGTAAAGTGGTAGTGTAGTAATCGTTAATAGTGTAAATTGGCTAGAATTTAATATTTATGAGGACGGATCATTGTTTACATTTGATTTGAAGGCTACCGTATGGTATTCAACTGGGAAGCAGGCCAGTGGAAGTGTTCCAAAGGTGAGAAAGAAACTTTCTTTATAGAACCTGCATTTAGATTTAGGCACAGATAGTGTTGGGAAATCATATATAGTGGTTGTAGCTAGTCGAGTGTTTTTGTGAAAGTTAAACAAGGAGGACAATATATTGCTGTTCAGTTGAGCACTTGCCATGAAAATAGCGATAGAGCAGAGATAAGCTCGTGGTGTCTCTTCTGTTGGAAAAAGGTTGCAGGAAGAGAAAAGGCCATCACATACTAGGTTTCTAAGGCGTTTTTAACTCTATCAAGGCAGGACAGGGCGCGTCAAGCAGCTCATGCCCAGCTGTGGAAACGGTACTGCATTTCAGGCCGAATCTGGCTCTTATACAGATAGAGGAGTGCATCGGTAGTTAGGTACTTACTGCAATGGTAGAATGATCCAACCGGTTTTCCAGCGATCTTAGCAATACATTTGATGTATGCGTTTCATTTTAGATCAGGATTGTATTTCAAGGAAGGGACCGTTCAAAAATAAATTCTGAATTGTAATGTACTATTCTCTAATGATTATTTAGTCATGAAATCGATTTCTGCAAAGAAAAAATGTTGAACTTTGAATAAATCGCCTAACTTATCAGAGTAATCTAGTATTATTATTACATAATCGTGTTACGTGAAAATGTGAAATAAGAATAATTTAATGTGTATGTTTTTCAATAACGAAGTGACTTTTAACTGCTATTCTTATATTCCGTGAAAATCAAACAGTTTGGAACTTGATGTGATTCACTATTATTTACGTTACAAAGAGTCTATTACGGACAAAAGCGGTGGCGTAAAAAAACAGTTTTTGCTCAAGGAATAACTCCATAACCAACAATTCTAGAGACATAAATGCTGTTGGAGTGAATGTGAGCATTAGAGAAATTACTCCCGAACTCCCGTGTGAGTAACTGTTTTAGGAAAATCTGCTGAGTCGGTAAAGTGTAATTAATTTGAAATTGAAAGAAACGTTGTATATTTTCTGAAAACACTGAATAAGCGTCTAGCGAAACCGATTAGAATATAAGTTTTAGTTTGAAAGCTATAAAGGTCGATCTAGTTGAGGAAATTTGACTTTACTTTATTATAAAGAAGATATATATGGAGAAATAACAATACCCTACCACTCAGATTATATTAGGTTGAGAAGAAAGTTCTGGGGGAATTTTAAATTTTTATTTCAAGTGATGTATTTTCAAATAAGTTTTTGTTATGATACCTTTACTTTATATATCAATTAAAGAGCGTTTTATGCTATCTCTGCAACCTCTTTCTCACAGAAGAGACGTTGCGAGCCTGTCTTTGTTTTATCGTTATTTCCATAGCAAGTGCCCGTCTGAGCTTCAATCTCTGGTCCCCTCTCGCCAATCTTTCACAAAAAACACTCGTCTAGTTGAAACCACTGTCAATTTGTCCTACCCTTTATCTGTGCCTAAATCCAAACGTAGATTCCATGAACAAAGCTTGTTTCTTAGAACTGCACGCCTTTGGAACTCTCTTCCGTTTGCCTGTTTCCCACCTGACTACAACTTGTATGTCTTCAAATCCAACATAAACAATTCCTGATAAACCACCCCCTTAAGTAATCCAATTTATCAAATCTCCATTACTAACGATATTATCCCATTGATTACTGTACTCGCAATAACCCTTATCCTTGAGTGGCCTCCGGACCTTAATAAGTGGTGACTCCCATGTAAAAAAAAAATCTAATCGTTTAAATTACAATCGTTTTAAAACTCTTGTGTATTCTATTCAAAACGTTGAATACAAGATGGAAAAAAAAGCAAATTTGTACAATTTTCTTGTTTCAATTCTAACTTGGCCGAAAAGCTGTTGAAACAGCTCATGATATAAACAAAGCGTATGGTTCAGAAACCACTACTGAACGAACAACTCAATGGTAGTTTAAGAAATTTCGTGGTGGCGACAAGAGTCTTGAAGATGATGAGCGTAGTGGTCGGCCATCGGATGTTGACAACGATCGGTTAAGAACCAATCTACGCACAACTGTCCGAGAACTTGTTTCTGAATTAGACGTAATGTATACGACGTTTTCCAACCACTTAAGAGAGATTGAAAAGACAAAGAAACTTGATAAATGGGTGCCTCATGAATTGCATAACAACCAAAACAAACGCCATTATCATGTGTCATCTTCCCTTCTTTTATGCAACAAGAACGACCCATATCTCGACTGGGTTGTGACTTGCGATGAAAAGTGGGTTCTTTAAGATGACTGACAATGCTCAACTTAGTGGTTAGACGCCGATGAAGCTCCATGACACCTCTCGAAGCCAGAATTGTACCAAAAGAAGGTCATGCTTACTGTTTGGTGGTCTTCAACCGGTCTAATCCATTACAGTTTATTGAATGTAGGCGAAACTATCACAACAGAAATACTGTCAACAAATGGATGAAATGCATATTCATCAATTTTTAGAAAATTTATTTATCATTTAATAATTTTTTATTTAATTATGACTAATATTTTTGCCCATTTTTTTCCTTACTACCCACCCATCTAGTCACCTAACCCGGAAAATACACATAATAATACATATTTGAACTCCATAAAATCAGTCAGGTTGTTTTGCTCTGTCACAGCGCTTCATTGTAGCTAGACAGGTAAGTGCTTCAATTTGAGATGAAAACTCTGTCATCATTTCGTCAATAGCTCTTCTAACTATTCAAGGCTTGAGTAAACAAAATCTCAGTGTATATATAAACCCTGCCAACTTGCAAAAATGCCACATTTCTTTACACAAAGCGTACTATTCATTTGTTTATTCATCGATTGATACTTTCGGTTTCATGTAAACTCTGGAAACTTTGCCCCCAAAGCTTCAGATACCAAGCATACCTGTTATTCAGTCGATGTTATAATCATAATATATCTTGAGCCATGTGGGATAGGTTTCCAGGGTTTCTGTGAAACCGAAGGTATCGATGGTTGATCAAACTAGATATAGTATTCTTTGAAATAAAAATATTCGCTTTTTGAGCAGCACACTGGTTATTTCCCTATATTAAAAAACATAATATTATACTAAAAGCACTAAGACAGAGGGAAAGAGATTTATGGGTAGACTAAACTTTACACATTTTTTGCCAATAATTTTCCATATCTATTGATTATGACTAATATTTTTGGGTCATCTTTGTACTCTAACCACCCACTTATCCAACCACTTCCTGCCACTTAACCTCTAGGGTCCTCCTTCTTTCCCAACTACCCCAAATCTTGCAAGCTACATCCCAAATAGACTTCAAAAGCTCCCAACTTAACATTTAATTGCCATAAAAATAATCACATTTATTTATTTATTTTTCTTTTGGAGTTTGTCAACTTAGCAGATTAAATGATCCACCCTGAAGCTGGTCAAGGCCCTAAGTCAAAATACTCATTAGCGCCTCAAAGTGATAAACATTAAATTAGAAATGTCCTTACAAAAAAAAAAGTAAAAATAAATAAACACATTTTTTTACTAGGAGGAAAAAAGACAAGAACTGTCAGTGTGTTTCAGAGAGAATGTGAGGAGAGAAGGGAAGAGAGAGATAGAGAAATCTAAATAACTTTTACTTTAACCCCAGGACCCTCATTGCAATGCATGAATGTTTTTGGACTTGAAGGCAGTTTCAAAAATGTTATGATTGCTTTTTCTGGAAAACATTATTTCCACACTAGAAACATAATATTCATGATGATGATTATAATAAGGATAATGGTAATAATAAGAAGAAGAAGAAAAAGAAGAAAAAACCCTTCCAAATCGTCTCAGCAGATTAAAGGGTAAAGATCAAGGATGAAAAAATACATGGAACTTTCTAAAGAATTTAAAGGAATGTTGAACATGAAGAAAATCATGTCTAAATTTTTTTTATATGAGTATTGATAATTTTTTTTATATGAGTATTGATAATTTTTTTTATATGAGTATTGATAATTTTTTTTTATATGAGTATTGATAATTTTTTTTATATGAGTATTGATAATTTTTTTTTATATGAGTATTGATAATTTTTTTTTATATGAGTATTGATAATTTTTTTTTATATGAGTATTGATAATTTTTTTATATGAGTATTGATAATTTTTTTATTTCGATTATTAAAACGATTATGAGAAAAACAGTCAAGTTCTGAACTGTAATCTGAATAATCCAAATAATACAAATATAGGAAAGTCGCTATAATATCAATTATTGTAGAAGCACTAAGAACCGTACGGATAAAACTGAATAAAATAAAACTAGGAGAAATTGTAATAAAAGTAAAGACTGAAATGATATGACCAACTGTAATGATGAAATCAACTGAGATATTAAGGAAAATCTTGAAAGCGGAAACAAAACAACATAAACAAGGAACACTAACCGATAACTTTAATTTTTAATAGAGAAAAACGAAATATACAAACAAAAAAACTGCCTGCACATACACAAATTCAAACATACATACATGCATGTGGTGACACTAAACTCGCCTGATAACATAAAATTGTTTCAAAGAGTCAAAGAGAATGAAAAGACTGAATGAGGAGTGCACCATTGAGAATAAAAAGACTAAATGGGGAGTATACTCTACTGAGTACTGGAACATTGGTGAGATTTATTGCCACTCAAATTCCAGAGAATGCCAACGATGGTTGCCAGAAAGAAATCAATGTATAATGGCAGATTTGCAGTGGTTATTGAAAGAAGTGCAGAATACTGGAAACATGGGAAGATTAGTTGTCACTCAGACTCCAGGAAATACTACTGGCTATTGCCAAGGAGCTGTTACTGTGTGAAAACTCCTTGTAAGTAAAATTATTGTGAACATAGGATTGGAGCATATTGAACAAATCTGTTCAATTATAAGTCCTAAATAATTTTATTTTTCCTCTTAAAATTTACTTATTTTTATCTATAATATACAAGGTAGTTGTCTGTGTGTATGTCCAGTTAAAACTAAAATATAACAAAACCAATATATACAAGGTTGGTATTTCTTTTGAATAATATCTAAAATTTAGGGGAAAATATCCATTTTTAGGCTGATGCTGAGTTCGTCAAGGAGATGCGGTTTTCTAGCCGGATTATGTACTAAAGGGAGTAACTCTGATTTTGTAAGCAAAGAGTTAATTCCCTTATGAGTATATCAACAGAGAGGAATGGGTTTGGTAGAAAAGAAAGAGCAAGTGTAAAGAGGGGAGGAATCAGGAGAAGAAGAAATAGAGAAAGATAGAAGATATAGGTGCTTTAATAGAAACACAGTACACTTTTGCCCCGCCTGATGCTGAGTACACTTGCTAGTTATATATATATATATTTCTCTTTCTCTTTTATGACTATCTGCTATGTGGTCTGTTAAAGCATTTTAGACTTGCATGCAATTAAATAATAAACCATATTATATATATATATATATATATATATATATATATATATATATATATATATATATATATATATATATATATATATATAGTACAATAACATTTTTTAATACCTACAGACACTAGTGTTTCATCTTTTGGGAATCATCAGTGCAGGGTGATTTGATTACTACCAGTCTGGAGATTCAAACCCGGCCATGAAGCCATCTTTGACTCCATTAACGAGGAACAAACCCCACAGCTAATCTCAACGGCAAGAAATATGGTTGAAATTTTAACATTTATTTTTTAAATATTGTAACATCCGGCCATAGTGATCTAATGATTATAATATCATGATCTATTCATGCGAGCTTAAGTGACCGACTTTCTATTTCAACTTTAAAGTGCTCAACAATAAGAACTGAGTTTACTTAAGGGGCTGACATAATTATTATGATAATAATTTTTTTTAATATCTACAGACACTAGTATTTCATCCTTTTGGGAATCATCAGTGACATGATTATTATTGGTTGTGAGATTCAAACCCGGCTACAAAGCCATCTCTGACTCCATTAGCGAGGAACAAACCCCAATCCCGAACAGTGCTAATATATATATATATATATATATATATATATATATATATAAGCAGAGAAACCCGACGTTGTTTGGGATTTAATGAGAATCAACCAATCTCCCATCAAAATCAGTGGGATTAACCATTTTTTATTGAAATCGATTGTTTGCTTGCTCTAGTAAGGGACCTCCGCTTTTTGCAGTTAACTGGGAAGAAGCTTCACATGCATCCCCGCAGTGATTCAGTCTACAATACATTGTAGTCTAAATTGCATTAGAGAGAATCCATTGTTCATTTAATAAAATTATCTGTAAATAATGGCTTTACTTAAAGTTTAAAATGCAAAAGTTAATTAAGTGTCATGGTTCAATTGTGCTAAAAAAAACATTAATTTCAAATTTCTTATAAAAGAACCAACTGTTGATTTCATACAGCAGGCCTTTCTGCTTGAGTTATGATAAAACTTCTCAAATGCACTTGTGATGTTAGGTTGTATAAAAGTGTTAACTTTGGTCAAAATCAGACTTTCTTCTTTAATCAAATTTGATACTGACCAGATGCATTCCGCCAAAAACATATGGAAAAAAACACTCGCAGATACATCAAGTACCTTTGTTTTAATTTTTTTTTAATCTGCCCAGCGGTTTTGGAGCCCATAGGAAACAAACGCACACACACACACACACATGCAAATTTCCTTTTATATAAATATAGAGATAGAGATATACACACATAACTATTTCTCATGAAAACTCTGCTAATTATGATTTCACTAGCAGAACAACAATGGTGCTACACTTGAGACACATGTCGCAAATAATATGGAAAATAGATGTTTAATAATCACTTTTGAATAAAGTCTTCTGAAGGTTTAAGGGTCAATCCTCACTATAGGCTATACTAAGAATAAAAAGACTTCCTTTGTGGATTAAATAAAATGTTAAGTACAAAATGCAGTTCATACAGACTCCCAAGTTTGATAAGAATGTTTGTTTACAATGAACGAAATATTGAGAGAATAAAATCAAGGTAAGAATGGTATAGTAGTATAGCAATAGTTTAATAATACAAATTTAAATTCTCATTTCGAAACAATTTGTTTAAATGAGAATTTATCAACATGTTAGACACAGCATAATTGAAAATCCAGATAGTTGATAAATAATGCAAAAAGTCGATCTGTAAAAATAGTCACCAAACATTTGTGCTATTCATTACTGAATTTTATTTAAGAATTATTTGATTGGAATTTCCTTCCTGCTTCCTATTTCTATGACTGTACCAACATGTAGAAGTTTTAAAGTGAACAGACATCTTGCTTCACAACTCCCCATTTAGGATGCTCGTAAGTCACAATAGTTCCTTACGTCTTAATGGCATTGTGCCTTGCTTAGTGGGAACAAAAATTTAAATAAAAAAACAAAAAAAAAATACAGGTAAATCCATTTTAGAAACTAAAAGGATATTGGGCAATTATAATTTCAAACTAATAAATTTTGTTTAGAACAAACAATAAACGGTTAATCTCTCGACAAAAATCATCACCCTTTAATGTTATTATCCACACATTTAATGAGTAAATGAGACGATTCCAATATTTTTTTGATTCCAGTACAATTACCGATTCTGATTAATTTTTAAATTTCTAAGTATAGAGTTGTTTTTTGTGTGTTGAGTGGTCGGATTTCTGCCAATAAAACCTGTAATATGTGAATATAGTTTCACAAATGTAAAAATTCACTTGTGGATGTAACCTATAAATTTTATTTTTACTGGTAGTTTAAAATCAATAAATATTTATCATTTAATCATGAATATGAGCCGTGGAAAATTAAGTTTTAAACAAAAATAAATAAATGAAAAGAACAAAAAGAATCGTTTTGGGCATCGGAAAATAGACACAAATTTTCTCGATTCCAATACTCCAAAGTGTTGTAAATTTTGTCAATTCCCAATTCTGATTCTGATTAATCGTCCCAACAGTAATATAAACCATGGAATGATTTATAATTACTTATTTAGAATATTCTATCTGCTTTCCATTTCCCTAACTATACAGGGTGGAATGATAAAATTGTCATTCAAGAAAAGAGGACATGATTCCATTTCCGTTTGATGAAAACCGGTTTTCTTTTTTTGTTACAGACCATCTACTAGTTAGTCAGTTGTGTACAAATCCCAAGAGGATTCATGTTTGAAAGTGACACAATGTTCAGTGAGCGAGATTGGAGATGCGCCACTGTACAACTCATGATCCAAGTTATGACAACAGCACCCTCAAAACGCATCACTAGATTGCCATGAATAACAGGGATGTGCCCAGGGTGATGAAAACAAAGTTTCTGATCACAGCTATGTGGTTTTAAGTGAGGGCCACATCATGCCACCTCACATCTTTGAAGTCAGCTTGAAAGTCAACACAAAAGTGTACTTAGATGTGCTGAAGTGTGTGGTGATTCTCTGGATTTGACAGCAGGACTTGGCACTAGCCTACAAGTCCAAAGAGACCTAGGTTTGACTTCAGAAGGATTGCTACGACTTTGTACCCTTATCCCCCTCGTCCCCCTCGTCCCCCTTACCACCTACCTGAACCTACTGGACTACTTCGTTTGATCATATGTCGAGAACATCACTAACATAACCTCCCACAACATCAAAGTCAACCTGATCGCCACCATCTGTCGATTATTCGCCAAGCTCCCACCAGCACTTGTGGAAAAGATATACTCCCAGTTTCACACCCATATCGAGGCGATGATTGAGGCTGAAGGCGGCTACATTGAATAGATGTCAGCTCTACTACATAATAAAGTCACCTGAATTGATTTTTTCTAATAAAAGTATTAAAATAAAGCTGTTGTAGTATTGTTTTATTTAGGGCAACAACTTCATCGTTCCACCCTGTACCAATATGCAGAAGTTTCAATGGACCAGTATCTGGCTGAGTAACTTACTATTTAGAATGGCTCTAATTTATAATAGTCTCTTATATCTCAGTGGTAGTGTACTTTATTTGGAGTGAAGGAAATTCAAAAGAAAAAAATCAAAAGATAAGTTTATTCTATGCACTAATAGGATATTGGATTCTAATTCTAATTCCAAAATATTAAATTTGGTTCTGCAACAACAAATGATTTATCTCTACTATCTCCCTAAATCTTCACCCTTTAATGTTATCATTAATGCAGCACGCCAAATACATTTAATCTAAACCCAGAAAACACCACACAGAACCTTGGGAATGCAGTTAATCCAAAAGTTCCTCTATTCCTTAAAAGAATGATGAAGTGTTTCAAATCTCCTTTGATCGTCTGATAATCAGGAACATGTTCCCGGAGCGTCTCGTCAACATGATAAGATAAACATTTTATACAACTCATGATCAGGCATCAATATTGCTCCAGTGGTTAAATCTACACCTTGATCGCATCCTCTCCATTTTTTCTGCTAAACAGGGTCAGAGATTAGCCGTGTTCATGGCCGATAAAATGACACTCATTTGTTTTGCGGGTGTCCAAGTTATAAATAACAGCTCTTTTAGCCTGATCTAACACTTCTGGACTTCGATCTGTTTTACAGAAAGCCATTGCCATTATCCGCCATGTCCGAGCTTGGTTAGTTTTATCTACTGGATGCTGTGTTGAATAGCAGGTGTTGGGGACAAGGATGAAGAGGCGGAAGAAACTTCTACTTGCAAACAAATTTTGTCTCTTTCTGCTCCGATCAACCATACTCATTCATCAGAGGGTGCAGTGTTCTGTAAGCCGCCATTGACTAGCGTTCCTAGGATCTGGTCGTAATAGATTATTTCCTAGATAAATACTTTACCAGGGAAGCACATGAATAGTGATCAGACTTGAGAGAACTTTGTTAGCTTTTACTCAGCTGAAATAATGATCGTTTTCATCAATTTAAAATGCTTAATGTCAGATTAAAAAATGTGATTTTTTTTAAATTCTAAAAATGATTTCATTTCTTAATCAAATGCGCAAAGTTACTGCATTGGATTTTACATGTTAGACCTAAATAGCTATAAATTTGATAAATCAATATTTAATTTTAAGTAGGGATTTTTTTCCATTTATGCTTTTAATGCTACCAAATAAGGCTGTAAATATACTGGCTTACTGACCTAAAATACACCAACAGTTGTTGATGTTATTGTTTTTCCCCTTCCTTTTCCAAAACTCAATCATGTTCTGCAAAGTTAAAAACAAAAACAATTTTTCTATACAAAACAACCAATGCAAGCGCTATGAATAAATATATGAAGATATAACAAACTTGAAGCATAAAACTTTTACCACAATTAATGAATCCGAAAAGGGTTGATATACCATGAAACAAAACAACCAAACCACATTCCACGAACAAATATTTGAGGATATATGAAGCACTTGTAGCATGAAAACTTTTTCCCAAAATCAGTGGATTCGGCATTAAATAACCTGAAAAGTTATTTATGGTGTAAAACAAAACAATCAAATCAATCATTTTATCCTAAAACACTGACACTACCATCTATGGCAGCACATCTAAGACAGTAAACGACCAAGTTCTCTCCGATTCTCTCTCCTTTGATCTTGAGCACGTGGTACAATGGGGAAAGGAGTGGCTGATTACTTTTAATGCATCTAAAACCAAGCTTCTATCTTTACATCATCAACGTTCTGATCCTCATCTGGCATCAACTGAAATGAATGACCCTCATATTGAGGAGGCCTCAAGTTTTGACAAACTTCTGGGCTTGACCTTTACTCCTGATCTGAAATGGAACATGTACATCAAATCTGTTGCCAAGGCCGCTGGAAAAATGGTTGGATCCTTCTATCGATCCAATAGATATCTCACTGCTGATGCACTTCTCTATCTATATAAGAGCCAGGTACGTCCAAGGATGGAGTACTGTTGCCACATCTGGGCAGGAGCTGCTAGAAAGGATTTGCCTTGCCTTGATAGAGTTCAAAATAGACTTCGTAGCCTTGAAGATGTCCTTTTCTCTTTGCTGCAACCTCTATCTCACAGAAGAGATCTTGCGAGTTTGTCTCTACTTTATCGTCATTTTCATGGAAAGTGTTCGACTGAACTTCAATCTATGGTCCCCCCTCGCCAAACTTTCACAAGAAACACTCATCTAGCTGAAAACACTATTAATAATTCTGCCCACTCTTTATCTGTGCCTAAACCTAAACGTAGATTCCATGAACAAAGCTTCTTCTTAGAACTGCACGTCTGTGGAATTGTCTTCCGTTTTCCTGCTTTCCAGCTGACTACGATATGGTTGTCTTCAAGTCCAACGTAAACAAGTTCTTAATGAGCCGTTCCACTTGTTAAAAAATTTACCGAATTTCCATTACTAATGATTACTATATTGTCCAATTGACTACTGTACACTCTTAACCATTATCCTCGAGTGGCCTCTTGGCCTTGATAAGTGGTTATGCCTATGTAAAAAAACAAAAAACGAAGCAGATATTTACAATGGAGACAATTTTAAACAATGACTTAAAACGCTTAAAAACTAAGGGATGCACTTAATGGTAATTATATAAATTGTTTTTGTTACAAATTAAACATTTTTCCATCTTTTTGTAACTTATAAATTTTTATCTTTTTAAATTTTAAATAATATGGCATTAATGAATCCCGAGTTATGCCCGGTGTGTAGAGTTCGGCTGTTATAAAAATAATTCTATTTTGTCACAGAGAATTATTATTCATACATATAACTGTGTAAGAATATACTTAAAATATTTAGTTCTGGCATTACTATTCTAGGTCATTAACAATGCAATGGAATTGAGTAGAAAACTTATATATATACTAGAAGAATACATGTTCTATTACTGGTAAAATAGATTCCCTCAAACAGGGAAATTTTCACCATTTTTATGCCCACATGTAATGCTAGTGACCTTATGCCACAAATCCTTATTCTAGTTTTGATTAGAATCCATTATATGATATTAATTCTAGAAAATTTCTAAAATTCAAGGCTGAAGATAAAGAAATCTTAAGAATAAATTGAAATGTATGGAATCTTGCTGAATTTTGGTCTAATGACTATGGATCAAATTTAATGCAAATCTGAAATATTTTTTATATTATGTTTCTGAATGTTTGAGATGAAGATTGATTATTTGGAAACCATTTATCTTTATAGGGTGAAGTACAAGTTAAAGATTGAGAAGGTGGAGTGTAAGACAACTCTAAGAAGCAGCACATATGCTGAGTAACAAAGAAATCTAATATAGAATTTAACACAATAAGGGACCAATTAATTATAAATAATAGATAATATATAAATATATATAGTAATAATAGGTAGTAATAAATAATATATATATACATATATATATATATATATATATATATACTAGCAAAAGTACCCGTCGTTGACTGGGTTCAAAAACAGCCTACAGAAAATGGACTCTGATTTATTAAAGTATGATAGGTTATGAAAAGGAAGGGTTGTAAAGAGATAGCTTCGAATTTGGGGATCAAAACCAAAGCAAAATATGATGAAAATAAAAATAAAATAGATAAACCCCATAATTTATTATACCATACCTGTTCACACTGAAACACTTATCACAATATTCTGTGGATCTATATTAAAAAACCTTGTTAAACTTTGTGACATATTTCCATTCTATGGAGGTCAGGCGCGAACGAACACCCCATAATTTTATTATATCATATTTCTTCAAACTGAAATATAATTATCAAAGTATACTTACACAGATAGATATGAAAAGTCTTTATTAAAGTTTGTGCCTATTTCCATTCTATAGAAGCTAGGCGCAAACGCAGACCCCACAATTTTATTATACCATCCCTATTTAAGATAAAACATACTTATCAAAGTATTCTTATGTACATCTATATCAAAAACACTTGTAAACGTTTTTTTTTAAATTTTTTATTTCCATACTTTGTGGACCAGGCGCGAACGCAGACCCCACAATTTTAATGAATCATCATTATGCCAGATAAAACATACCCATATCTGTGTCTCGATACATCTTCCATCATTATATGTGATCAGTTTTCTATAATAGTCAACCATATATGAGCCTATTCGTGACCAGACACACACACAGACGTTCAGCTTTATATTATAGAAGAAGATGCATAGTTTAGGAGAAATAAATCAAAGGCCACAATTTTTATTAACCACCGTTCTGCAGGATCAATCATACCCATTCCTGTATCTCGATACATCTTCTATCATTATATGTAATCAGTTGTTTAAAATAGTCAACCATATAGGAGCCTATTCGTGATCAGACACACACACACACACACATTCAGCTTTATATTATAGATATATATAAATATATACACACACACACTAGCAGAGAGACTTGAGGTAGGCTGGGATTGAATGATGTTCAACGAATGTTTCAAACACATATTTTTATTGTCATCGAAAGTGGTGAAATCGCCCATTTTTCAATCAAATAAAATGATAGCCTGCTTTAGTTGAGGACCTACCGCAGTGCACTAGGAGAAGGCTTCACATGCGTTCCACCAGTCACTTAGTCCACGGTACATGGTAGTCTACATTGCACTGTAGAGAATCTACTGTTGATTTTATAAAATTATTTTTATATATAATGGCCTGAATTAAAGTTTAAAATGCAAAAGTCAAGTATCATCGTTCAATTGTGCTCTAAACAGAAACATTTATTTTGAACGAGCCCCTGTTATATCGTAGAACCTAATGTTGATTTTGTATGCCGAGCATTATTGCTTGTGTGGTAATAAAACTTCTCAAATGCATTTGTGATATAAATCTGCATAAGATGTTAACTTTGGTCAAAATCGCCTGATCCTTTTTTCATTGGATTTATCAATTATCAGTACTTATCGAAGACATTCTGATACGAACACTATCTAAGAATAGTGCCAGATACATAAAGTACATTTGTGCAATATTTCCAAAAAATCGGCTCAGCCGCTTTGGAGTCCATGGGGAATTGACATACACACGCGAATTCCTTGCATATAATAGATAGATATACTATAATAATAATAATAATAATATGTTGTAATAAATAGATATACATAATAAGTAGTAGGGTTGTCCATCTAGAAGACAAAACATGTTTAAAACTCCCGAAATTCATACTAGAATTGTTCACAAGGATCTCTTGCATAGTGGATAAAGTACTTGGACAAATTTAGTTGCATAGTTACAATCTTCTTCCCGCCTCATTGCAAGCGACACTGAAAATATAATTTGAAATTACTTAGGAATTTTACCCAATCATAGTACTCCCATGCATTAAATAAATGGTTCTGTTCAAAATCCAGTGCAAATTCCTACGTTTGACAGAAAGATTCCTGAATTCGACAAGGTACACCTAAAGAAGGTCGGAGGTTACATCGGCTGAAATGTTGTGAAAATAACACCCAAGGTGAGAACAGGAGTCAAAGAATCAAAATAATATTTTTGAATTTCAAATAGGAAGTTTTAGTCCATATTATTAGAAGACTCCTAAGGAACGATAATTTAACGAATATTTATTAACTAATGCTTAGTGTCTATCGTTAAATTTTCCCAATAATCTGAGGTATGTGAATTTTTCATAATAAAATTGCGCCCCTGTTTACCTTCTTTGCATGAAACTAAAAAAAAAAATATAAACTACGTTACATCTACCAACTGCATTCTACAATCCATCATTAATTAGTTCAGTATTTAATCATATACATAGAACTATAAACGCATACTTAACTTCATATAAATGGATAACCATAAAACATATATCATCTTTACAGATTCTCTATCGGTACTGAAAAATAAAATGACAAATTCTCTTATTACAAATCTCCTAACACGATAACAACGAATAAATACATAATCTTCTGCTGGATTCCAAGCCGCATCGACATAAACGGAAAAGTGGATGAAACAGCAAAAGAGTCACTTCAACAAAACCATACAATGGGAAAAATCTCTTCTACAGGCCTCGAACCCAATATATATATATATATATATATATATATATATATATATATATATATATATATAATATATATATAATGACAGGAACATTGGAACTCTTTTAGAGAGAATAAACTATTCAAAGTAACACCAAACATCGGATTAAGAGATACAAATAGATGTCAAAAAAAAAAAAAAATTAAAAAAAAAGGGGTAGTCATGACTAGACTTTGAATAGGTCAAACTCATGTCACTCATTCACATCTACTAAAAGAAGAGGTGGTTATTTGCATAACGTATCAAGAGCCCTACACAATACATCATATACTGACGGGCTGTGTGGACTTTAAACGGGCCCGAATAAAGCATTACCAAGAGAATAGTCTAAGGGAGATATTTAACAAAATCGACACAGAAAAAAAATTATTGAATTCCTAAAAGAGATTAAAATGTACAACAAAATATAACAAAAGATTCCACAAGACCAAAAACAACTAATCAACATTTAGCACATTAGAATTGATGTTTCGGCATTAAATGACCCAAAAGTTGTTGATATGCCGTAAAATAAAACAATCAAACAAGCAATTCATATAAATAGAAATGTATTGATATAGTTTTACTTTTTCGTTCTTAATATGCAGCTCATATATATGTCAAAAAGGAGGTAGATAGATACGCACATATTGATCATGTGAATTGGAAAAGCCTATCACTGTTCACTCTACACAGGTCTGGACACGTCTTTCTTAGAACTGCCCGACTATGGAACAGTGTTCTGCTGGCTTGTTTTTTGACCGACTACAATATCGTTGCCTTCAAGTAGAATGTAAACAAGTTCGGGAAAGCCTGATGATGTTCACTCTACAATGGTCTGAATGTTTCTGTCTCCCTCCCCCAGCAACCTACTTTTATGGTGCCTAGGCACACCTTAAAATCACGTGTGAGACGCGATTTTTTGAGAACTGTGCAAAACCGTGAACATTAAAAGACCACGGTCGCCATCTTGGATCTTTTCGTTTTTCCTTCTCCGCCCGCAGGACAGACAGACACGAGCACGTCTTTACAGTAAGCCTTCTCTAGTTTCACCACATCATGCAACTTGTCCCTGAATCAATGTATCTTCTTTTTAAGAACTGATCTCTTCCTGTGTTGAGTTAAATGAGTTCAACTAAGAGTAATGATACTATCATTTTAGTTGCAGGTTTCTGTTGTCCGTTTCATGAAAAAATAACCCATTTTGAGATACTTTAGGCAAAAGAACAATATCTTTTAGTTTATTTTCATTGTGTATCTGTGTATCTCATTGTAATGTTAGATTCTTTGTGCTTGACTTCTAACTTCTGTCTATTGTCATTTCGCTTATGCAACCGCTAGGAACAGATGATCATCAACCGATCTCTTCTATGCCTCAAATGTCCATTAACATCGATATGGACACACTGTAATGCGATTCAGATGACTGGCGGCGAGTGACATGGTCGTACTAGTTGAGATGCTATCATGTAAGCCATTCCATAATGCGACACAGTGTGTAAATAGCTCCTTTGAATCATCTGTAAAAAGTTAAATATTTAATGTAGCAGCAATCGTGGGAATATGTTTACCAGAAATAACAATTGGAAACAAGTCATACACCATCTACTATGAGGTTGCAATTACCGCAGCTACGTACCTAGAAAACAGAGCTATTAAATCTGACTTAGTGATAAAGAAGAAAGAGAAAGAAGCAACCTTAGTAGAAGTTAGTCCCCAACGATGCACTGTTAAACAGACCTAAGGAAAAGATAACAAAATACCAAGGTCTTAACTACAACATGAAAGGAAAATGGAATCTCAGGAAGATCTCTATCATTTCAGTAATTATAAGAGCAATCAGATTCATAAAAACGAATTTCCAAACTACCTGGCAAATATACCCGGTGAACCAAATGCAAGAGAGACATAAACAATTGCTCTTAAAGAGACAGCTGGAATGTATGAGATAGCGGATGAATGCCTGGCATCCGGAGGATGCCTCATCTACAGCTAGAAGAAAGTAAGAAAATTTTTAAAAAATGAATACTGATTAAAATAAAAACTGTTGGATAATCATGACTGTAACTTGGTGGACAAGTCAAACATAGACTGACGTTTTTTTTACACCAAATAAGGTTGGATCGCAGAAAGCTTTGTTAATTTTATGGATGGCAATTTTAGGGGTTACCTGCATTAGGGTGATAATTACCTCAATTGGATTTGAACTCGGCATAACCGATCTCGTAGTATGCAAAAGTATCTATCGTCAGTAAGTTTAAGAGAAAAATAAAAGTTGGTGCTTCTTTAATTACATCTCACTTAACTCAAAGCACATGCTCATCTTGGAAGGAAGAGGAGGCCGAGAATTGAGTTTAGAGACAATAAACGTTGACCTTCAAACAACAGGAAATCCTTAATCTAAAGCAAGAAATGTCACGTGTAATGTTAGCTGACATTTCGTTTAAACACACAACATAAAAATTCTTCATTATTACAATTTCGTTATTTATATTTATTCTTGCTTTTCGTCAACATAGTTTCAGTCAATAAACTTTTTTTCTTTATGATTAGTAAGAGTACCCGTCACCAGACAGGGTTCATAATACAGGCTGATATAGCTAAATAGTAGGACTTTTTAAATCTCTCTTAAAATGATAAACCGGAATTGTATCTTTATCCAGATAAAATCGATTAACATCTGCAAATAGAAGGACAAAAAAAAAGAAAAAGAGGAGCATAAAATATTAACTAAAATGATAGTATCTATATATATATATATATATATATATATATATATATATATATATATATATTTAAAGTGACCGTGTCTGTGTGTGTGCCTACATTTTCCAACGCAATAACTCTGTCAATTTTCAGTTTACAAACTCGAAATTTGATATATAGGCTACTGAGATTTGGGAAAATCTTTGTGATCGGTTTTTGACCAGAAATTTGGCTGTTAAGGGGTAAGAATTCAACGATTTGACCTTTGAGAACGCCTTCGACAATTTTGGGTCTAAACACTTGAAATTTTAGATATAGGTTCCTTGGACATGGATCTAACTTAATAACTTTATTTCAGCCCAAAACAATAAATGTTAAGGGGGCATAATAGGGGTCAAAGTTAAAAAAATTAACTGCTTTTTGTTTTGCTCAACATACACCTTCAAACACCCGGGCAACGCCGGGCTGGAATGCTAGTATTTCTAGATTTTTGAGATGAGGATTGTATATATAGATTATTCGGACTACTGTTTTCATCTTGAGTGTTATCTGCACAACGTTCTGGCTGATGTAATCTCCGAACATCTTCACCTGTATCTTGTCAAACTTGAATCTTTCAGTCGAACTCAGAAATCTGCACAGAATTTTGAACGAAACACTTTATTTAATCTACAGACTGTCTTGTTCTGTCAGCTATGATAAAAAGAAGGACTCTCGTTCAGTGAGCCATGACAATTTAGAATAGATTTACAAATTCCTTACGACTTCTACCTGGTCATAGCTGATGGAATAAGAGCAAGGATTAAATAAAAAGTTCGGAATTTCGTGCAGATTCCGTGTTTGACAATAACATCTGAAAAAGATCGAAGGTTACATCAACCGAAACATTGTGCGAATAACATTCAAAATGAAATTTACTCACTAGGAGTAATCACATAGGCCATCATCAAAGACTTTTTTAAGAACAACTTGTGGTGTTCTCTGGAGTGTAATAATAATAATTATTATTATTATTAGTAGTAGTAGTATCATTATAACACATGATAATGACTAAAATAATAACAACAATAATAATAATTATAATAATAATAATAACAACAGTAATACATGATTGAAATAGCAATGGAGACAATAGAGAATAGTCGTGTTTCTTAAAGGATTCTTAAGTTTGTCAAACGTTGATGAATGGTACTTCCCCATGGAGAATTAGTATCTCCATCTGTCCTCGCTTTCGACGGATCATCTGTCATTGTCAAATAAAAGTGTTTGATTACACTTCAGGTCAGGAAAAAACGGTTTTTGGTTTGGGGTTGTATTTTTACAAAAAGCCGCAATTGTTGTGTGAATTATTTAGATGAACAGGTATCACTATTTAAATTACCTATTTGGGGGGAAGGGCGGGGGCTATTATATTCCCCATTGTGATTTATTTTTCGTCTATATTTCAGTCAACACACTATTACTTCAATATGGGATTTAATATAATCACTTTAAACGATTAAAGACATAATAAATGGTTCATATATCATTTTTACAATGATTACTTATGTCACACTCAATGCAGTTGTCTATATTTGGAGTAAACGTGATTACTTATGATGAGGTCAATGTGATTTGATTGCTGTGATAGCTTCTCTCAAACTTTTGTGATTACCTTTGTCAAACTTATCATGATCGCTTTTGTTGGGCTTGCCATAATTCCTTTTTTCAAGCTCGGCCTCAATGCTATTATCAGCCTTATCAAGATTCCTTTTGACAGGTTCGGTGCAAGTGCTCATGAATGCAGACCTGCTTTGATTGCTTATGTTGAACTCGGTGAATGGATTTATTTGTTACCTTGACTATGATTCCGTATGCATGCCACGATTGCTTATGTATGTCAGGCTTGCCGCGATTGCTTATATATGTCAGGCTTGCCGCGATTGCTTATGTACGTCAGGCTTGCCGCGATTGCTTATGTATGTCAGGCTTGCCGCAATTGCTTATGTATGTCAGGCTTGCCGCGATTGCTTATGTACGTAAGGCTTGCCGCGATTGCTTATGTACGTCAGGCTTGCCGCGATTGCTTATGTACGTCAGGCTTGCCGCGATTGCTTATGTATGTCAGGCTTGCCGCGATTGCTTATGTATGTCAGGCTTGCCGCGATTGCTTATGTATGTCAGGCTTGCCGCGATTGCTTATGTGTGTCAGGCTTGCCGCGATTGCTTATGTACGTCAGGCTTGCCGCGATTGCTTATGTACGTCAGGCTTGCCGCGATTGCTTATGTACGTCAGGCTTGCCGCGATTGCTTATGTACGTCAGGCTTGCCGCGATTACTTATGTACGTAAGGCTTGCCGCGATTGCTTATGTACATCAGGCTTGCCGCGATTGCTTATGTATGTCAGGCTTGCCGCGATTGCTTATGTATGTCAGGCTTGCCGCGATTGCTTATGTACATCAGGCTTGCCGCGATTGCTTATGTACGTCAGGCTTGCCGCGATTGCTTATGTACGTCAGGCTTGCCGCGATTGCTTATGTACGTCAGGCTTGCCGCGATTGCTTATGTACGTCAGGCTTGCCGCGATTGCTTATGTACGTCAGGCTTGCCGCGATTGCTTATGTACGTCAGGCTTGCCGCGATTGCTTATGTACGTCAGGCTTGCCGCGATTGCTTATGTACGTCAGGCTTGCCGCGATTGCTTATGTACGTCAGGCTTGCCGCGATTGCTTATGTACGTCAGGCTTGCCGCGATTGCTTATGTACGTCAGGCTTGCCGCGATTGCTTATGTACGTCAGGCTTGCCGCGATTGCTTATGTATGTCAGGCTTGCCGCGATTGCTTATGTATGTCAGGCTTGCCGCGATTGCTTATGTATGTCAGGCTTGCCACGATTGCTTATGTTAGGTAAACTGTGATTGCTTTTGTTTGGCTCAACGTGATTCCTATTTTTTCTGTTTTTGTCAGACTTATCACAATGGCTCTTTTCAGGTTTATGGTGACTGCTTTTGTCAGGGCCCTCATGATTGCATAGTATCTTTACCCACATAAATATTTTAATAAATACCAAAGTAACCAGTCACTCACATTTAATTCTATAGAAAATATCATAGAAAAGAACTATTAAAAATTCATATTTTCATTAAAGAAATTGATATAGAAATAAAGAAAGACATATATCGGAACTTTTAAAATATGATTTTGAAAAAGGTCATGTGACACATCATTCATAAATAGCTTTTTCACTGCTAAGCATGACTTGAATAACGTAAGAGGGTTTAATTGAAAAATGTTTTAAAATGTGCAAACAAATAAAAAAAAACAAAAAAAACTAAACTGACTTTGTTGTACCCCCGGACAACACTGCGAAAGAATAACTAATTACTTATAAAAGTATCTTTGTCCCTTAGCTGATTCGAGGTTTATTTATCTCCCTCCCACCATGGGAAGATATGACATAAGGGTGGGAAGTATGATTAGAGAAACCGGTGCTTTAGAGGAAATTCACTCTGACCGAACAAAAATTGTCTGGACAGCCCCATCAGCGTTGTCTGGTAAAAGCGTTCCAGGGGATTAGCAATAAACTAACCCCTTCTCAAAGGGTGAGAAAGTAAAGCCTGGGAAGATGGAGCTCCTAAAACAGCACAGGACCATACCTCAGACAGGCAATGAAGCGGTCATCCTAAAAATTGGCAGAATTCTTCTGAACTGATTTTGGTATGAATTCTAAGTCTGAAGGGTTGAGATTGGAATTAAACCATAATCGTGCCTCAAATCGCCTAAATTGGGGATCAGCTAAATCTGACACTAGTTTAATATTTCACACAGGGTCAGAATGATGTGCATAAGTTTAAAACTTTGATAAGTGTGAGAAAAGCTGACGCCAAAATATTTTAAAGTAAAGCATATTACTGTTGTACAATATGTAAAAATACAGTTTACACAACTGAAAGTATAAACATAAAAAGAAACTTAGAAGCTCCCATCATTAAATCTGCAAATACACTCATCTAGCTGCAACAATTGCCAATAATTTTCCTTATTATCTGTGCCTAAGGCTAAATGTAAATTACATGAGAAATGTTTCTTTCCTAGAAGTAGCCATTTGTGGAACAAGTACAATAGAGCCCCTTCCCAGCTGACTCTAACATGGCCGTTTTCAAGTCTAATGTACACAAGTTCCTGTTGAACCGTTATAATAAATACACCAATACTACCAAAGTTCTATTAATACCGATCATCAGTGTTATATTACTGTCCATCTGACACTCATTAACTCTTCTTCTTGAGTGGCCTTTAGGCATTGATATGTGATGAGCCCCCCCCCCCTTAATAAAAAAAAATCAGAAATTGTACAGATTGTAGAATATACAAGCTCCATAGAGCCGGCCTTGCCCGATCGAAACATATTGCCGGATGGTGGAATTAGTCACATACGATTTAAGATACACTGAATATCCTGACTTGTTATGAAAAGTGACCGCCAGCCTCTGTCCCATCGATAAAATGTTACATCCTTCTGCCTGTTCTACAAGTACTTTAATGGTGAATGCTCTGACAAACTATAAGCACTTGTACCCCCTAGATGTAGATATTCCCGACAAATCCGACAGGCAGCTAAATTCCATCCATTCAAAGTAGCGATCCTAGATGTAAGAAGGCATTTTACTCCAATAGTTTCTTCCCCAACACTGCTAGACTTTGGAACTCCCTTCCAGAATTCTGCTTTGCCAACTGTACTGACATGCACAACTTCAAGTGCAATGTGAACAGACATCTTGCTACTCATCTCTCTTCATAATACCCCTGCAACTTATGTCCCCGATAGTAGCCCCCCTACTTCAAAATGGCACTGTGTCTTGTTTGGGGTAAAAATTTAATAATAAAAAAATAAATAAATTTAAGGACGCATCTTCGTTTATGAAAATCAAACGCAAAGTAACTTTCATAGCTTAAACGGGAAATAAGTTCCATAGCTTAAATAAGCTGACTTCCGGTTTTAAACACGACTGTTGCTAGCTATTAATAATTGAACATATTTTAAATATAAATTAAATGAATTAACTTTAATATTTCTGAATAAAACAAGTAAAACAATTCCATGACAACAAACAATAAAATCGAGGTAATTATTACAACTGATTTTCTTTCATGTAATATGCAAATGAGGTTATTAATTGAATGTAGATTTCTTTAGTATTTATTGAAATCATGCTGGAATACAAACGTATAGGAGTCAGTTTTCAGTATGAAAATTAATTTGTGTGTAAGCAAACAAGCAAACAAACAGAAACGAATACGACTTTATTGTAATACAAGATTCAAGCAAGCAAGGACGTCCGGACAGTCCACAGCCTTTTATAATTATTAAGATATAATTTGTGTCATTAGTAATATTTTAAATCTCATTCGATTCAGAGTTAAAACAATGTCGATAGGACAGAGTCCTATGCATTTAAAGAATCTGTTAAAAAATCGCAAATATCAACCTAAAAATTCTTTTTAGAGAAAAGTAATTATTTTTAGCAAACTTTCAGTTTATAGTTATCTATTTCTGTTGATATAAAGTAAAGTGTATCTGTATGTTTATCTATATTTTAATGCATAATATCAACTCCTAAGCTAATTCATAGAGCATTATCGACTTTAGAACAGCTGTTAGACATATAGGTCTGTAATGTGGGCTATGTTCACTTTATTTTTCTTTTCTGGAAAGGGAATAAAGAGGAGTTGGAAGCCGTCCAGAAAAATGCAGTTATCTCTGATTTTTGGTGCCATTTTTACAATAGTTATTAGACTTTAATTAATGAATATCCCCCAAATTTCAGTAACTTATTCGCATTTCGAAAGATATTTTTAGAACACAACTGCACATGATCCATTAGATGCTGATCAAACAAGATTTTCTGGATTTCAATTTCTTCTTAAAAAACTCTTAAGCTTATTTTCTAGAACAAAAATCATGTAATAAATATTCATCAAAATCGGAATAATCATTCTAGACATAAGGTTTAGTTGATTTTTATCTTCGTATGAGGACATGAAAGTGATGCAAAACTATTGTATTAAAGTAATTCATTTTACGAGCCTTATGACTGATATTCTTATTCGTTATTATACTAAAGCTGAGTTAATTAATGCTTATTTTCTTAAGACAGATTTGAATCACACAAAATACATGTTAAAATATTCCTTTGTGTTGGAGTAATTGTTGTTGCTGAGTATTATTTATTTATTTTGTATGAATCAGACGGCATTCGTTTCACCGCTATTTTTCTCATTATTCTTTCTAGAAAGATAGATGAACGACATGAAGGTTGCAAGCATCACTAAGTGAATGTGTTTCTGTGGATCAAGCTAAATTCGAACTTAGCAAACTTAGGTTGTCAGTCCATGTCATTAACTACAGAGTCACTGTCATCTCGCTGGTATTAGGGTTGAGTTATGTTTGAAAGATCCATTTTAATTGTTCCACGTCACCCATATGTGATTAATTTTATGTCTATTTCTCTCGCCCATTCCTACTCTATTTTGTTTGAACCCTTCTCTGCCCATTTATGCCCAGTTTTTATCATTATCAACCCCAACTCTCTCTCTCTCTCCCTTTATTAAAACTAACTACACAGCAGAGAATTTTAAACAACAGGAAATATCATCAAAAGTCTTAATATTACTGAACCCATGGCTAGAGAAAGGTAAGAGATAAAGAGATATAGTGGACAGAAATTACTTATTTTGGATCTGGTCTTATTTGTTTGTTTTTTTTTGTAATTTAACTGGCTTTGCAATCTCACTATTACTAATTCAAACAATGTAACCAGAACACTATAGATAACCAAACAGGTTGCACTTTTCCTAGTGATAACCTAAAAACTGTTTCCCGACAGACATCTTTCGTATATATATTAATAGAAATGATTTTTATCAATCAATTTTGCAGATTAATAATTTTGTCATTATTTAAAATGTAGAAAAAAAATATTTCTTATTTTCCTTTTATGTTTTTTGTGATTCATTTCTTTTTTTGCTATCACTTATTGATCTGTACCATTTTCCCAATTATTTTCTTTTTTTGGTTCTTTTGACCCGAGGTCATTCCCAGCTGGTCAGCGTGATAAACTTTCACACTTCTTTCTTGATGACTTGTTTACGACTCAAAGCCCAATTTTTGGTAGCACGTCCCTTTCCATACACACACGAACACCCACACCCGTCTTGTCCTGCATCAGTGTCCTCCTCCCCCTCCTTCAATTGAACCAAAAGCATAAACAGGACCAAAGGAGGGAAAGAATTGGAGCTGGAAAGAGAAGATTCAACTCTGGCTCTGACTTTTCTGTTAAGCATAGGTGTTGGAGATGAGGGTGGGGGAAGGGGTGCAGACTGGCATGGCAGCGAGTAGCTCTAGCTATCTCTTTGGGATCGAGATGAATGCTGTGGCCACCATCAGTTTGGCTGCTTGACAGTGATGAAGATGCTGATTGGCCCACGCTGACACTGTAGCCTTCTTAATTGCTTGTTAAAGCCAAGAGAGACATGGCTCGCCCATGTGCATTCTGTGCCTTGCATGCAGCAAGCAACTCCAGTGACAGGCACACACCCTTCCTCGGCCAAGAACACAGAACAAATAAACAAAAGTAGAATCATTGATGGTAGTGTAACGAAAAACCTTATTTTGACGATGCCGTGGTGGCATTTGGGTTTGATAGGGAAGGGGAGGGTTCTGGGATTTAGAGCCACAAAGGAATTGAGAACAAGGGAGGTAATGGTGACTAGAACTTTGAAGTAGCAGGAAATATATTTCTTTTATTTCTACAGGTGTGTGTGCGCGCGTCAGCAAATGAATTGCCAATGGCAGTAACCAAAATTTAAAAGACAGTAATCGCAGCAAGGGCAGTGTTAACCTTGATCACGGTTGGACTTTGGCAAAAACAACATTTTGGTGATCAGTGAGGTGGGAGGCAAGGTGTTGGTGAGACCTAACACAGTTGACAGATCATGCCTAACAGCTCGCTTGAAAGATGAGCATGCAGTGTCCAACCAGACCCAGTCCCTGATGGTCCCATGTTTTCTAGAGTGGGAAATGGGGATGGGAGAGTCAATGGATGTGACTTAATGGCGGTGCCGTTAGAAAATGGTGTTGGGCATCAATGATGTCATTTGAGAGGTGGATTCCTGCATGCCCTTAACGTCAAAACCCCAAACCACTGCGCTAATTCCCCAGACTGATTCCTTGCTTTTCGAAACAGGTTCACATGAGTCTAGCAGCTTGTCAGAAGTGCCAAAATAGAAGATAGGGCACATTTTTTTTACTTTTTATTTTTTATTTTTCAGATGAAGATGAGTAGGGGTTGTCACTTTTTTGGGCGGTGGCAGTGAGGACAGTGGTGAATCGATTGGATGGGTTGGCGAAACTCTGTTGCTTGTTGCGTTCTAAATAGTCTTTGAGTGCTTCCTCTTTTTTTACCCTCTTTACTTTGTTATTTCTGTAAATACCAAAAAATGAAGCTGTTATAGGCAAACATGCTTAAGATGGTAATTTGTTATACAACAAAATTGCTGAGCACAAAAAAAAAAAACAGAAAGGGAATATTCTCCTCTTTATTAATTCTTTTTAGAAAAATGTTATTTTTTGTCGAATTTGAATGAGAAAATAAATGGAAAATGTCCCATTTCTAGCATGTAATAAATCGTCAGGGTAAAAAAAAATGTGAAGTCTAATTCAAAAAAATTCTTGAGATCCTATCTCCATTTATTCATTGTAGTCTTTCACCCACCCACCCATTTTAAGGAATGTATTTACCATTTTGTCAGCATGGTATCATACTTTTCCACACGTCAATTTAAATTCTTTTATTATGATAGATGAAAAGCATGACTCAACTTAGCCTGGAAGAAGGCCAATACAAAATAGTACAAAGGAAATTTAGAAGGTTATGGACAGTTATCCATCAATATCAGTAATTTTTTAATATTCCTTCTCACCCAAGGCATATTGCCGCTTGGACGTAAGGGGCTACTATTTGGGACCATATCTATACAGTCTGTTCACAGTACATTTAAAGCTATATAGTGAAAAAATGTTTTTTAATTTTCGTTCAGTAAACCAAAGTTATGATGAATTTTCTGGTGTTTTACTTATTTTGTTTGATCCTCTTAACAGTGAACTTTTCTTATCTTGATAAGTTTTGTTTTGTTAAAGAATTACTTTTTGATAAGATATTTATCTATAATATAAATCTCACCTGTCTGTTTAAGTGTATGTATGTATGTATGTATGTATGTTTGTTTGTCTGCCTAAAACTTTTGACAGAGACAATGGATTTTCATAACATCCATACCGTTTTGAAACTTGTTTCTTTGGACGACAAATATAAAAAAAATTGGCTAAAAACATTTATTCCTTCATCCTCAACTGCACACTTTTCTACAAGGAGGGGTCGCTTTATTCGCCGATATTTTCAAAAGTCATCCCCTCTTTTCGATTGATTAGCCTTAGTTTAAACATTCACCACTTCCAGTTTGGCAGTGGGAGCAACGGTAAAGACGTCACGTTTTCTTTTTTGTCACATTCTTTTCCTCCTTCACAGTTCGGGTTCGAGCCTGCCTGCCTACTACTACTACTACTTTTTTTTTTCTCAACACACACCTCTAAACACCCGGGCAATGCCGGGCACCCAGGCTAGTATTATACACGCACATATATATATATTTATATTACATAATCACATTGACTAACCAGTTTTTATTAGATCACTCAAGTTAGGCAGAATTGAGTTTGGTCAGTAACAGACGTGTAACAATACTGGGCACTGTATATGGGAGCACAGTAAAACGTCCCTTAAATAAAACTGCAAAAACATATGTCGTTTCCTTTGCCTGAGGTATTCATGCAACGAGAGACCACTTTTGAATTTAATAGTCCCTATGCACTTGTAGCGGATTAAGACAGCCTTCTCCAATGATGAATGACATATTAAGTAAAAAACAAAAAAAAAAAACGCAAGTTATCATGGTGTGTGTGTGCTTGAGGGATGGGCTTTTTTTTAATTTATAATTTAACAAACGTATAAAAATGTTGACTTGTTTATAAATGAACCGAAACTCATTATGGTGAAAGTTAATTTCCTATTGAAATAATCCTTAAGGTGGAATACCACTGATTTGTGTTCTTCACTGTTATGTGTGTGTTGGTGTTGGGAAGTGTGTTTTGTCTTAAATGTACAATATAGAATTGAGGAGAATGACAGTACATATGATACAGGGAGTGAAGAGACCTCACACTTTTTTATTATTTTAATTTATATTGGAAATTGTTGTCTGCTAGTCATGCGTAAACTGATATCATGGTTCTTTTTTTTCTCTGTTAGACAATATAGTTAAGAATAACAACGAGTTTATCTTAAAACATGTTTCATTTATCTTAACTATGGAGCTTTATATTAACTTGAATCTGGGTATGACCTTAAAAAGTATTCGATGGTGATACCCCTATTTTAGAGCTTTGATGAGTGTGAAAGACCCACCTATATATAATTTTTTTTTTATTTGATCTATATTAGTTATAAAAACGTTATATATTAACAATACCTACTCAGTAGAAATGCAGCTTGAAGTTCTGCAACCTTTTCTTCACTTTTCATCATCCTGTCATCCTTAAAGTATTCACTGTGTCTAGAAACAGCTGTACTACAACAAGTAAAATAAAAAAGAAAGAGGAAACATCTAATAAGCACTTGTGGACATGGAACTGGAAAGACAGGGGGTCCAATATCTTGTTAAATAGAGGGTAGCTGTCAATAGGTGGTCAGTGCTCCACAAAGTCATGCAAAGTGCAAACCTACAAAGGAATAAATAAAAATATCTTGATCTTTATTTATACCAGCTTTGCTCTATTTTTCAAGTGATCAGGCATCGAATATCTACCGCAAATCAATAATTACTTAGCTGCTTACACAGGTAATTTGTTAGTAATGTGTGTGTGTGTTTTTTTTTTATCCATATTGCGTGTTCCACTGTTTTTGACTCCTTGCCAGAGGAAACGTTCTTTGAAGAGTTATGTTTAGTCACCTGTCATCCATTTTATTTTCATAGATTTTGTCTCTATTATTATTATTTCCTGCATGTCAATTCCATACTTATTCTTTTGATGAATAATCAATTTCTGACACTGCTTAATGCTGGAAATGCCAATATTCTGAGTTCGAATTTAGGTGAAGGTCATGTTTTCTGATTCCGATTAGTAATTGGTTTAATGGATGCCATCAAAAACTGGAATTTAACTATGTTTTGTTTTAATCATATGGAATCTATTTTAGGCCATTTACAGATTAATCGTCTTGGATTAAACTGTTGATTGTTAAGAAGTGTTTTATAGGTAATTGCTAATGTGGGACTCAAAGAAATCCCTTATTCTCCCATATTATAGAACAAATAAAGCCGACACTTCCCTTAAATATGGACAAAAATGACAATTTATGTTAAATTAATTGTTTACAATGGACATTAAATTGTTTATCTTTTGTAAAAGAGACAAATAAAATTTAATTTATGAGATAGTTCCTTGCCAAAATGTATTTTGATAAGCGTTAGATCTTTTTTTTTATTCAATTTTCACCCCAAACAAGGCACAGTGCCACTTGAAGTAGGGGGCTACTATCATGGACATAAGTTGCAATTGTATTATAAAGGGAGATGAGTGGTAAGATGTCTGTTCACATTACACTTGAACTTCTGCATGTAAGTACAGTTGGCAAAGCAGAATCCCGAAAGGGAGTTCTAAAGTCTAGCAGTTCTGGGGAAGAAACTATTGGAGTAGAAGGCCTTTTTACACCTAGGGATACCTACTGTGAAGGGGTGGGATTAAGCTGCTTGTCAGGTTTGTCAGGGGTAGTCACATCGAGGGGGTACAAATGCTTGTAGTTCGTCAGAGCATTCACCATTAAAGTACTTATAGAACAGGCAGAGGGATGCAACATTTCGTTGATGGGACAGAGACTGAAGCCTAGACCTATCAGGTTGGCGACTCTTTGAACCCTGTCCAAGAGTGAGAGACTAGTAGCAGATGCACCAGCCCAAATGTGACAGCAGTACTCCATACATGGGCGGATGGTGGCCTTATAGAGGTACAGGATACTTTCAGGCGTAAGTAGGTTTCTAGCACTGTAAAAAGATCCCACGTTCTTCACAGCAGCCTTGGCAATGCTCTAAATGTATCTATTCCAGTTCATGTTCCTTGTAAACGTTAGGCCGAGGAGTTTAAAGGAATTACTTTCGGGTAATATGGTTTTGGCCATTGCTATTAGTGGTAGTGAAGGTTTCTTGTAATTATTGACGGAAACATGCTTAGTCTTGGCAGCATTGAATGTGACCATTCATTTTTGTCGCCATTCCACTCCAGATTGGAGGTCTTCCTTTAGTGTTCCTGCCATTTCTGCTCATTTTTTTCTCCTCGTGCCTGTTATAGAGAGTGGTGTCTTCAGTAAATATACCCATCTCAGAAACAATTTTATCAGGGAGATCATTTATGAATATCAGGAAAAATAAATAAAAGATTAGACCCCTGAGGTACTCCCGCATTTATATCATATTGTTTAGATGTACGACCGTTGAGGACAACCTGGATTTTTCTCTTACTTAAGAAGGATTTAATTACATTATGTATTCTTCCGGTGATACCATATGATCTAATTTTCCTTAAAAGACCATCATGCCATAGCCTGTCAAAAGCCTTAAGGCGACAGCTCTACCCTCCCCTGTTTTGTCCAGTGAATTTTTTTTTGTCCATACGTAGATATTTTGGGGTACATAAACTAGTCTTTATTAAGTTGAAACATATTCGTCAGTAGAAATTTAAAAAAATGTAAGTCACAAACAAGGATGTATTCTAGATCTGAGTCAGTAGGTTCAGATGGTTGACCTTTTGAGGTAAATCGGCCTCATGTGGAAAACAAGGCTAAGTGAGCAAGTTTCAGTTGCCATGTAGAGAAAGATTGGTATACATATATATAGAAGAGGATACAGTAGCTCTTCGCCTTGAATTGCTGCATTGTTAGCATGTTTATTATCTTTTTCTGAAGGCTATTCCAAGGATCCTAATTGAGAAAGTGGTCACCTCCGGTTCAATCAAAATCGCTGATGAAATAGTTTATTGTAGTGTCTGTATTGTAGTGTAGTATCTGATGCAAAAGTGAATAATAGGTTCAAAGCTATATCATAATGATCATTGAGATGATTGTAGTAAGTAATTATATAATGTAATTATCGATGCTTAAGGGAATCATTTATAGACATTTTTGCAGACGACACTACCATTTATGGCAACACTTTAAAAGCTGGAGATCTCTCCGATACTCTCTTCTCTGTTCCTGGGCACGTAGTGCAATGGTTAATTTTAATGCATTTAAAACCAAACTTCTCTCTTTCCATCATTAATATCTGACACACATCTGGCCCCAATTGAAATGAATGACTCCTGCCTTGAGGACGTTCTATGCTTAAACAAGCTTCTTGATCTGATCTTTACTCCTGATCTAAAATGGAGCACATATATCAAATCCGTTGCCAAGGTAGCTGGAAAAATGATTGGATCATTTTACCGCTCCAGTAGATATCTTACTGCCAATGCAATTCTCTGCCTGTATAAGAGGCAAGTATGCCATTGGATGGAGTACTATTGCTACATCTTGGCAGGAGCTGCTCAGAGCATTCTATTCTGTCTTGACATAGTTAAAAAAAAAAAGTTTTCTAGCAGGCTACAATATTGTCTTCAAGTATAACATAAACAAGTGTTTAATGAACCGTCCTCGTAAATAATCTAATTTAACCAAATTTCCACCACAAATGATTATATCGCAACTGTCCCAATGATTATCATACACACATTAACCCTTATCCTCGAGTGGCCTTCAGGCCTTGATATGTGGTGATTCCTTTGTGAAAAAAAAGGGACAAAAGATTAAGTTTCTTGAATTGACTTTCATATGGCAGATCCCATAGACCTACACCATTCGAGTAGCCAGTCTTTGAACTCTCTCCTGGTGTTGGATATTATGTATTAGATATGGAGCAGGGGATATGAACACTATATTCTACAAGTGGTCTTATGTATTGTTTGAAATTTTCTGACAAGAATTAAGATTTTAGTTCAATGTCTCTTTCTATTATTATCTCTGTACTTTCTCTTTCTCCTTTTTGCTTTGCCACTAAAGAGAAACATGGCTGCATAAATTATCAATTCTTTTGTAAGAACATGTAGAGTCAAATATGCTTTAATTGGATTAAACTGTTGATTGTTAAGAAGTGTTTTATAGGTAATTGTTAATAAAGAATTCCCGATTCTATTAGATTATATAGCAAATGAAGCCAGCATTTCTCTTAAATATGGATAGAAATGACAACTTATGTGAAATTATTTACAATGGGCCTTAAATGGTTTATTTTTTGTCAAAGAGACAAAGCAAATTTGGTTTATGAGATAGTTTCTCTCCAAAATTTATTTAAGTTTTCTATTATAAGCCTTATTAGTCTATGTTTATAAAAGTGAAATTATCTGTGTGTGTGTGTACATTTCCCTGTCAAACTACTCTGTCAATTTTCCGTCTACAGACTCGAGATTTGATATAAGGGGTATTGAGATTTGGGAAAATCTTTTTAATCGGTTTTTGGCCAGAAATCTGGCCGACAAGAGGCTAAAGGTCAATGATTTAACCTTTGAAAACTCTACCAAACTTCTCCGCTAATTTTGGGTCTAAACACTTGAAATTTTAGATATAGGTTACTTGGACATGGGTCAAACTTTTTAATTTGATTTGAGTCAAAATAATAATTATAAATGTAAATGGGGTCAAAGTTTTAAAAGAATTTGACCTCTGCGGTCTCTACCAAATTACTCAGCCAATTTTTGGTTTAAACATTTGAAATTTTATATAAAGTGTATTCAGATATAGGACAAGATTTTTAATCGTTTTTTCGCCTAAAATTTGGCTGCCGAGAGGTCAAAGTTCAAAAGATTTGATCTTTGCAGTCTCTACCAAAAGCTTCTGCCAATTTTTGGTCTAAACACTTGAAATTTCAGATGAAGGTTACCTGGACATGAGTCAAACTTTTTAATATACATAAGCACATAAAGTTATGAACAGTACATAGGGCCGAGCAAAGCCGGGCTTAACTGATAATAGTCATTATAATTGTATTTTTGAGTTTGAACAAAAGATTCTCTATTAATTGTTCCAAGTAGCTGTAATTTGTAATTAAGTGAGAAAGTCGGTCATCTCTCTGTTAGCGATCTAAGATTTCCCGCCCCCTCTCTCACAATGTTTATTCAACCACTCTCTAATATTTCTTAAGGTCTGTGAGCATTTAGATATAGAACGACTTTCTGTTTTCATGATGTCATCTAATCTACATAGTGTTTTTATACAGTAGAAACGTGTGTAAATTAGATTGGAAAAATAAGTCTGTTTACTTGAATAACATCTTTATTTTTATTTTATTTTTTTTTTTACAAGGAAGTCACCACTTCTCAAGGCCCAGAAGCCACTCGGACATAAGGGTTATTGCGTGTACAGTAATCAATGGGATAATATTGTAGTAATCGCTAGTAATGGAGATCTGATAAAGTGTCTTACTTAAGGGGCGGTTCATCAAAACTTGTTTATGTTGGACTTGAAGACATCCAAGTTGTAGTCAGGTGGGAAACAGGCAAACGGAAAGAGTTCCACAGGTGTGCACTTCTTAGAAAGAAGCTTTGTTCATGGAATCTACGTTTTGATTTAGGCACAGATAAAGAGTGGAGAAAATTACTGACAGTGGTTTCAGCTAGACGGGTGTTTTACATGAAAGATTGGTGAGGGGGGGGGACCAGAGATTGGAGCTCAGATGAGCACTTGCCATGAAAATAACGACAAAACAATGACAGGCTCACAATGTCTCTTCTGTGGAAGAGAGGTTTCAGGGAAGAGAAAAGGGCATCCTCCACTAGGCTACAAAATCTATTTTGTACTCTGTTAAGACACAATAGGCTGTTTTTAGCAGTTCCTACCCAGATATGACAGCAGTACTCTATCCTTGGACGTACTTGGCTTTTATATAGATAGAGAATTGTATCAGCAGTGAGATATCTACTGGAGCGGTAGGATACCACCATTTTATCAGCGACCCTGGCAACAGATTTGATGTACGTGTTCAATTTCAGATCAGGAGTAAAGGTCAATCCCAGAAGCTTGTCAAAACATAGAGCCTCCTCAAGACGAGAGCCATTTATTTCAAGTAATGCCAGATGGGGATCAGAGCATTGATGATGTAAAGATAGAAGCTTGGTTTTAGATGCATTAAAGGTAACCAGCCACATCTTCCCCCACTGTACTACAAGCTCAAGTTCAGAGGAGAGAGAATCTGAGAGAACTTTTCATTTACGGCCATTGATGTGTTGCCATAGATGGTTGTGTCATCAGCATAGATGTTAACAAACGATTTAAGTATGTATTTTGGGAGATCATTGATGTAGATCAGGAAAAGAGTTGGGCCCAGGATGGACCCTTGAGGGACACCAGCATTAATACTATGGGCTTCTGATTTCTGCCCATCAACCACTACTCTTATGAGCCTATTAGAGAGAAATGATTTAATAATTGAGAAAACATTTCCAGTTATACCATAGCTAGAAATATTGTGAAATAGGCGTTTATGCCATACCTTATCAAAGGCCTTTGATATGTCAAGAGCAATTGCCCTAGAAAGGAAGCCTTTGTCGAGAGATTCACTAATCCTATGAGATAAAACCGTTAGCACATCTGCTGTAGATCTTGCAGAACGGAAACCATATTGCATGCCACTAAGAAGGTTATTTCTGCTGAGGTGGTTGACTACTTCTTTATTTAATATGGATTCCAGCAACTTACTCATAACACACAGGAGATGACCTGTCACCTGAATTCTTAAATACAGGTCATACTGATGAGGTTTTCCAGGGTGTTGGGAAGCAATTCTCCTTAAGACAACGCTTAAACAGTTTTGTAAGTATGGGGGCAAGTTCTGATTGAAACTTTTTCAACACTATAATTGGAATGCCGTCAGGGCCAGTTGCTTTACTGGAATCAAGGTTTTTGATTAGCTTGGCGACATCATGCACAGATATTTGTATGTTGCAAAGTGTGTTCTGTGTTATAGGAGGAAATACGGTGAGTTGATGGCCTTGGTCGCATAAGGTAGAATTAGCTGCAAAGTTCTTTGCAAATAGTTTGGCTTTGTCTGATGCTGACAAGATGGCCTCAGGTCCATTGATGATGGTTGGGATAGAACGCACGCTTCTGTTCAGGATCCTGTTTGCTATTTGCCAAAACTGGTGGGAACCAATCCGCTGCTCAGCTACTTTGGATTTAACGGACTGAGCATATAGCTCTTTTGTATTTTTTATTTTACAGTGGTTGCTGGCAGCCCTGAAAGCAGTTTTAGTCTCAGTGCATCTATTACATTGGTAGCTCTGGAAAAAGTGATTTCTGTGCACGATGGCAGCAGCACATTCTGGGAAATTGTTGGGATTTTGTTGGAATGTTTTGAATGGTATAAATCGGTCTATACCTAAAATTAACCATTCGGTCAGGTCTGATACTATAGACGGCACATCCTTTTTTAAACATGGAATGCAGTGGTAGATCAGATATAAATGTAACATAAGGAGAATATAGAAGTAAATGTAATATAAATATAAGGATAATATAGAAATAAAGAGATTTATTATTTTCCGTTAAAAGAATGGTTAAATCGATGTGAAAACAAAAACAATTTTCCTTTACAAAACAACCAAACCAAACACAAACGAATAAAGTAAGAACAAGTAGTTGTAATAATTGTTACCCAACGAGACACAGGTGCGTGTAGTTACAATTTTTTAGATTATATTTATAACCGATCATCTTACAGAAACATGTGCTTCAATTAGTTATAAAAAATATAAATTAGTTGGGCTTACACTAGTTTGATTTCATTTTTGTCTGTGAGTATTAAAAAACAAGAAACAAAACGAATTGCATACTCTCTCCAGAAAGTCTCGCCACATGATTGAGAACAGAAGTTTTGCCCAAAGGTGCAGTTCTGTTGTGTTAACATATGTACGGATTAGCAAGTTATATTCAGTTATTTGCTGAAGTCATCTTCAGGTCTATATTTTATTTTTGCATGCAGGTTTTGCCGTCCTGTTCTACACAGCGCTTGGTATTCCCAAATGTTTACCCATCTGATATTGGTCATATTCAATACCACTTAACTTCGGTGTATGGACGTGATTATGCTGTATTTTTTTTACAGTCTCCATTATTATCGTCATCATCATCTTCCTGTTGCCCTTGTCCGTCCTTTGTTTTACAAGAAGAGTAACATAAATTCACACGCCTTCAAGTTCTTTACACTGTTGTTGATGATCTGCAAATAATATTTGTTTTTGTTTTTTTTATTTCTCAACGCTCATTCATTTCTCAAGTTCATCCCATCTTTCTTAACCAGCAATGAAGTTGTTCTTTTGTTCGTTTCCAGATTTATTATTTTACTTTTTTATTTTACATTTTTTAAATTTATTTATTTCGTTATATCTTTTTTTTTTTTTCATCTGAGAAAATAAATGGACTCCTTAGATTTGGGTCTGGAGATCTAACTGCACTGTCCTCTTGTTTTGCATTTACCATTTTTCCCCTTCTGTCTTTGAAAACCATTATTTCTTGTTTTGGTTGTGTATTTTCCTTTCTATTTTTTTCTTCCTGTCTGAATGTTTGAAACAGCAAATGAATCTTTGTTCTAAAAGACAAACGGAAGAACATTTTTTGTGTGAAGTGTTGGTGGGTGATTTCGGTTTGTATTCAGTGCCACTCTTTTCCCTCCAAACTTGGATTGATAAAAAATATAGTCTTCATGGCTAGGACGACCAATAGAAACTATCTTTGCTGTAAATTTGAAATTTGTGTTAAATTCATAAATCGCTTCAGAATTCATCTTTTATAATAAAAAAAAAAAATAGATCTACCCGTGACCTGTTGAGTCACTATCGTTATTCTACTTCGATTTCATTTGAAAATTCATAAAATGTCACATATCTGTCTAGATATATTTCTTGCATAACAAAATAAGTCGCTTTACTTTTATTATCATTATTATTTGTACTCACTAGGAGTTCTCACACAGATCATCAACAGAGATTACTCACGGATAATAACCATATTGTTCCCTGGAGTTTAGGTGACAAGTCTCCCCAGATTTCATCACTCTCGATAACCTTTACAAATGACTTTGGCGTTATTGCAACAACAGCTCACCATTGATTTCTCGCTGGCAATGACTATTGGTCTTCACTGGAATTAGAGTGAAATAAACTTCCTCAAGTCTCAACACTCTTCCCATTCATCCAGTGGAGTTCTGATTAGTGTTTGTTCTCTCTCAAGTCTCCCCAGATTTCATCACTCTCGATAACCTTTACAAATGACTTTGACGTTATTGCAACAACAGCTCACCATTGATTTCTCGCTGGCAATGATTATTGGTCTTCACTGGAATTAGAGTGAAATAAACTTCCTCAAGTCTCAACACTCTTCCCATTCATCCAGTGGAGTTCTGATTAGTGTTTGTTCTCTCTCTTTGGATCTTCACAGTTAATGTTTGTGTTATCAGTCGAAAATTATTTTTTTTAAATATGGGGAGGGTGATACAATTTATAAGATTCCCTGCAGTTTCAGTTCCCTTGGTTTCATGCGGTGTTCCTTTCATCTTTTTTTTTTTCAATTCTGTAATAATTTCCATATTGTCTGTGTTTGTAATTCATATCTGTTAGTTTCTGCATGCAAGGGTTTTCCTGTTTTATCATTAGCGTCTGTTGCATAGTCGCAATCTCCTCTTAGTCTTTTTTTCCAGATTTTTCTCGACTGTTTTTAGTGATCCTACAATTATTGGTATTGTATTGGTTTTCTTTGTTCTTGCTCCAATTTTCTGGCAAGTGATGCATATTTGTGTTTTTTTTTTAAATCTCTGATCTTTCTCAAAATATCCCTTAATTCCTAGCAAAGTGCAAACCTCAAAAAGAATATTAGTTTAATATAAAACAAAGTTTTCAATGTGGCATATAAATATGGTAGGGGAATCTATTGTCTTTTTAAAAGAAGTTTACAAAATTTCTAAGTAGATACTTGATATACATATATAATCCTTTTGCTGTTGTAACTTCCCTGTTTGTTGTAGTTATTCCTTCATGAGTATGTGATAGTGCACGTTGTATCATTAAAATGTGAGATAAACACTATGTGACAGGATCACAGATAAACTAAACCTGGCTCTGGTGTTGCCGCATACCCTAAAATATGACGCATGTTACATGATAACAATACAAGCCATAAAGCTCAGAAGAAAGATCTGTCATGATTGGCAGATGCTCACTCATTGGTCAACATAGTGGACCCTGTCGGCATATTGTGGATATTGGCTTCTATAATAATAATACTAATAATAATAATAATCTGTATATTAATACGATAGCGTGTGTGTCACGCTTACATATTTTTCTTCTGAGTGACTGTCATTAAATTGTTACGCCCTTCCATTTCTTGTAATAACTAATTTTACCAAGAATTCTTCATAAGTTTCGGTTTTGATTATAGCTGATGGCTCTTAAGTCATCTATTTCTTTTATAAATAATTTTACGAAGAATTCTTCATAAATTTTGGTTTTGGGTTTGATTATAGCTGAGGGAACTCTAATTATATATATATTACCGTTTTATCTGTTTGGCTACGCATGTTTCCGATGTTGGATCATGTTTACAGTGCGAGGCCTGATGAAGCTGTCGGATCGTAAACATGATCCAACATTGGAAAGATATGTAGCCAAACAGATAAAACGGTAATAAAAAAATAAAACACATATTTGCTCTGCAATAGTATTGAGCACTCTCTTCAAGTTTTTACTAATTACCAGTTTTACCAAATAAATATATATATATATATATACATTACATAGCAAAATGCGAGAATGAAAAATGATATGGTTAAGATTTGAATATGGAAAAGGAAAAGAACTAGTTGTTAAAACGGAAAAGAAAAAGATGAGATATTCTAGTAAAAATATAAATTTATAAATTCAAATAATGCAGCATTGAGACTGTTTTTTTTAAATTCAATTTAACATTATATAATCAATTCTTGATTAATACTGCAATATTTGAAGTTATAAATTTATTATATTTTTTACTAGAATATCTCGTCTTTTTTCTTTCCCAATTTAAATAACTAGGCCTTTTACTTTTCTATGTTTAAATCTTAACCATATTACTTTTCATGCTCGCATTTTTCTATCTAATCTATGATTTTTCCAGGCTTTGCTTTGAAATAAAATTTTCTGTGTGTTTCATTTATTATCTGTGAATTATTAGCAACAGTACAGCTGAGCGACAGATCGGGACAGCAGTTAAATATTTAGACAGTCTTCTTTTATATCCTGTTACGTGATCATCTCCACCGTTACCAGCCGATTTGAGGTACGGTAACAGATTTGGTTGTTATGGTAACCAACAGCCAATTACAATACACAATAGTCTTTGAATGATATTTTTTTTTCTTCATAAGTTTTGGTTTCGATTGCGATTCAAGCTGATACACCCAAGTCTTAGGGATATTTTTTTTTTATTTTTCAAACCACAACTTTATAATACATGTTAAATTCAAAAGGAAAAATTTTTTTTTTTCTTCTCTGACTAAACTTGGCACTCAAAACTCTAATAATTAATCCTACTGTATTCTGTAGGTTTAATCCTCTCCTTAAAACTAACAATCTGCTCTACTCCCCAATCTGCCACTAACACTCACACCATACAACCGACTTATACTTAAACTGGGCACTTGGGAATGATTGAATGCCATAATACCAGTACATGTAGATTGGGTTGACCATCGTCTGATGGGTTGAGGGTACCGGATAGACAGTTCCTGGCTGCTGTTCCAACTAGTAGTACAGGAGCCCTAATTCTTTGGTAGTGCTTAGAGCGGCTGCTCCATCAACAGTTGTATAATATCGAGTTGTTTGTAGTGCCATGTCGCGCATGGAAAGGGACCCTGCACTCCTCCCTGGTGGGCTATCCTGAGGCCACAATCCTAGTAGATGGAAGGACAACTGATGGTCTGCTTGTGTTGCATGTCTGGTATTCTGCATAACCACTTGTTCAGCATCCTTTACCTAAACTGAAAATCTTAAAAATATGACAGTATAATAAAAAATTACGCTAAAACCAGGCCCAAACTCAAACAAAACCAACCTGCCTTCTCCTTTGAGGCTTGCTTTTACAAACATCCGTGGGCTTAGAACTAATTTAAATGATGTCGAAGCATTTCTCCTAACAAACACCACAGATATCTTAGCACTAAGTGAGACTAACCTACATTCCTCCATCACCTCTAACTACTTTAACATGCCTCGATATCTCCCACTCTGCCGTAAGGACTCTGACAGACATATGCACGGGCTTGGAGAAAATATATATTCGGAATACCCTCTCCTTGACTAGAGAAACTAAATTAGAATCGGACAATCAAGCCTTTATGTGCTTTAAACTTAACATGCAACAACATTAGCTACTTTTATTTTCTCTACCGCTCTCCCTCGACTGTACACTAATAAACAGCCTCTAACAGCATAGATACAGCACTTTCCCTTGACACTAGCACACAAGTGCATGTATTTGGTGATTTCAATGTCCACAGCAACTGGCTTGGATTTTCTACTCACACAGACGCAGCTGGTATGACAACATATAATTCTCTATATCTCATTCCCTATCACAGATGGTTATGTTTCCAACCCGTTTCCCAGACCAGCAAGAACAGCACGCATCACTTCTAGATCTGTTTCTGACCACAGTTCCCGATGACTGTGTAACTAATGCCTACAGCCCACTAGGGAATGCCGATCATGCAGTGGTAATAGTTGAAATAGCCCTAAACTTTAGGGCCAAAACTGAACTCAAAACTGATACGGCAAAAGTATATGGACCTGATCTCATCCCGGCTGTGCTATTAAAAAAGTGCTCCGCCGATGTAGCTCCAGTTTTCTCCAAAATTTACAACAAATGCCTTAATGAATCTTGCTTTCCTGCCTGCTGGAAAACTGCTTCGGTAGTACCAGTTTTCAAGAGTTCTGGTGAAAGAACTGACCCAGTAAATTATCGCCCCATCAGCCTCCTCCCACTTTTCGCCACAATATTTGAGACCATAATTAACCAAGCTCTAGTCCATAGCCTTACAGATGCTAAACTTCTGACTGACCAACAATATGGACTTAGACAAGCCCGTTCAACAGCAGACATCCTAACTATAATCTTAGAACGTATATACCAGTCACTGGACAAAGCTGGGGAGGGTAGAGTGGTAGTTCTAGATATATCTAAGGATTTTGACAGGGTATGGCATGAAGGTCTTCTCAGGAAAATCAGATCATATGGTATCACTGGAAGAATACATGACATAATTAAATCCTTCTTAGATAAGAGAAAAATCCAGGTTGTCCTCGATGGTCGTACATCTAAACAATACGATATAAATGCTGGAGTGCCTCAGGAGTCTATCCTGGGGCCTCTGTTATTCCTAATATTCATAAATGATCTCCCTGACAAAATCGCCTGTGAGATGGGTATATATGCTGACGACACCACACTCTATAACAGACATGACAGGAAAACAAATGACCACATATCTAAAGAAATGGCAGAAACACTAGAGAATGACCTCCGATCTATAGTGGAATGGGAACATAAATGGTTGGTCACATTCAATGCTGTCAAGACTAAACTCGCTTACTTCAATAATTACAAGAAACCTTCTCTACCACCAATAGTAATGGCCAGTGACGCTTTATCTGAAAGTACATCCTTTAAACTCCTCGGCCTAATGCTCTCAGGAATCAGGAGTTTGAACAATTACATTGAGAGTATCGCCAGGACTGCTGCGAAGAAGGTAGGTTCTCTCTACCATGCTATAAAGATACTAACACCCGAAAGTATCCTATACCTCTATAAAGTCACCATTCGCCCATATATGGAGTATTTTTGTCATATTTGGGCTGGTGCATCTGCCACTAGTCTCTTGCTCCTAGACAAGTTTCAAAAGAGAATCGCCAATCTGATAGGTCCTGAACTGTCATCTAAACTTCAGCCCCTCTCCCATCGACGAAATGTTGCATCCCTCTGCCTTTTCTACAAGTACTTTAACAGTGAATGCTCTGACGAACTGCAAGCACTTGTGCCCCCTGGACGTAAATACCCCCAACAAACCCGACAAGCAGCTAAATCCCATCCCTTCACCATAGAGATCTCTAGATGTAAGAGAGCCTTCTACTCCAGTAGTTCCTTCCCCAGGACAGCTAGACTTTGAAATTCCCTGTCGCGTCCCTGCTTCCCCAACTGTACTGACATGCAGAAGTTCAAGTGCAACGTGAATCAACATCTTGCTGCCCAACTCCTTACACAGTACCCCTGATGCCTATGTCCCTGATAGTAGCCCCTTACACCAAAGTGGCAATATGCCTTGTTTTGGGTGAAAATGTAATAAAATATATATATATATATATATATATATATATAAGAATCGATAGAAAATTAACTCTATAATAATATATACGAAATCTGCATGAATTAAAATATCATATTTAAGCGTATTTTACGACTGAATTACGTTGGACCTCCTAGCTAGCTTAGCTAACTTTTGCAATTTTAACAAAAAGCTACAATATTACCAGGACGTCTCCATTTATGCTGAACATCCACAGATGCCAACATCAATATATTACATATAAAAATGGCCACTGTGGAATTTCCACAGATCCCGCTAGTTATTATTAATATTATTAACAAAAAGTAAGCTTCCTCTCGTCGCATATTTTGTGATATATTGGCTGAATAGATTCAAGTGTTTTGATGCTATCAATGTGTTTGGAATGTCTCTTACGTTTGCATAAAATTAACAGGGAAATACAATGCTTATAACCCCATATTGCTTTCTTTTTTTTCCTTTTTTTTTGTTCCTGTTTTGTCCCCAAATATCGATTAGTATTACCAGGTCATTCTGTCTAAAGCTACCGATTCCCTGACCTAAAATACATTAAGCATTGATGTTATTGTTTTTTCTTTCTCTTCGCAAAACTCAATCATGTTCTGTAAAGCCAAAATCAAAACAATTTTATTCTACAAAACAAGCAGCCCAAACAAAGCACCATGAATACATATTTTAAGATATAAAAACGGAAGCAGATTCGGCATTGAATAATCCGAGAAAGTTTGATATTCCATAAAATAAAACAACCAACCAAACTAAATATCCTTGAAAGGAACTGAATTTGTGTTTTGCACATATGGTTTTCAGTTTATTCAAATCGGATATACGAGATAAAGTTTTATGGGAGTTCTGTCCCATAGCTCACTTATATAAGGGGGCACATATACATTTGTCGCACTAAAAAGTATGTAGACATCCAGGACCATTACCATTGTATTTTCTAGAGGATTTTATATATATGATTTAAATTTCATTAAAATAGGATATATATATATATATATATATATATATATATATATATATATGCACATACAAAGCTCTATAGACTGGCTAAAAAGAGGATCGCTCAACTAAAATCAGGAGAGGATTATAATAGCTGTCCAAGATCAAGGCATGATAACCAATGCTTTTAAAAAGATAAGTGGTCTCATTAACGACAACAAGTGCAGGTTCTGTGACACAGAAGTAGAGAGTGTGAGTTACCTGACATTCAGATGTAAGGTTTTGTTGGGGAACAGCTACTATACAATGCGACACAATGGACTGTGTACATATCTCTGCTGGGCGATCTGTAAAACGTTGAATATCATATGTAGCAGCAAGACCTGGGAACATATATCAGAAAGAATAATCGAAAATAAGTCATACACGATCCACTATGACTATGCAATTCCTACAGCTGTGTGCCGAGAAAATTGTTGAATCTGACATAGTGATATAGGACAGGAAGGAGAAAGAGGCAACTTTAATAATCCTGGGTTAAACAGACCTGAGAAGGAAAAAATAATGAAATATCAAGATGTTATGTACGACATGAAAAGAAACTAGAATATTAGGAATATCTCCACCATTCCAGAAATTATAGAAACAACCAGACAAAAACTGGAAAAAGAATTTCAAAAACTACCTGGCGAATATATGCTGTGAATCAAGTGCAAATGAGAAATTCAAATTCAGACAATTGCACTTCAACGGAAAGTTAGAATCTTAAAAAGATCTTTGGATTGAAATATATCATATAGAGGGTGAATGTCTGGCATCTGGTAGGATGCTCCATCTACATCTACAAGAAAATGAACAAAAAGACATTGATTTTATCTGTAGATAACGTAAGTACTCAACTACTTACGGATCCTGTACATAAATTGCAATCTCTATTTTTATTTACATCTATAACAAGATGTTAGTCGGTCATCGTCTAGGTTCACACCAATTTATACATCTAGATGAATGTACTTGTGGCACGTGACAACCATTTATGTACTAACCTGGTTCAATATTGTTTAACTTCAGGGATCCAATAAGATCATTTCAAAATGATTCGGCCATAACAATCTTTCACTATTTGACATTAAAACCATCTTTCTCTGTCGAAATTTAATACATTCTGGTAAATGTTTAATTTAGAGCCAGACAAAAATACAGTTAAAACGACGTACCTTCATTCAACACGACTTTATCATAATCGTAAAAGTGTGTTTTAGCTAATTTTCACACTCGCTAGAATCCGAATTAGACTTTTGCTGCAATCCAAATGAAACTAAGAAAAACTTGTTGATACAATAAATATATAATAAAATCAGTCTTTTTTTTTTAGACCTGAAATGAGGATGAAGAATATATTTAAAAAGTGTTTTTATAAACTTCATGTGATTGATGATACTAAAATAATAATAATACTTTATCTATCATATAAAGAGCAGATGTCTATGTGTATGTCCGGCTAAAACTAAAAAAATACAAACAAAACAAACACCCACAAAGTTGGTACTTTATTGATCAGCATTAACCCACATGAAGAAATTATCCATTCTTTTGCCCTAAACTGGCACAGATTTTGTCATTTGTTTTCCAGCAACTAACATAAGGCGAGTAATAAGTAACTGATTTTTTTTTCAAGGGACTATTTCCCTTATGCCGACTCATTCCTCAAGTAATCTATGAAGGTGTATACATGTATGTCTATAGAGGAACGGGTTGAGTAGAGAAGAAACAGGGGAAAAGTGAAGCGACACCCAGGGAAGAAAGAGATAGAAGTTTTGATAGAAATATGTTGCACTTTTGTCCTAGGAAATGCCGGGTAGCCCCGCTAGTCTATTATAAATACACAGAAAAAGGTAGATTTAGTTTGCACGTCCTTACCTTGTTTAAGTGGAAAACAACTTATTTTAACTCGTTACTTTGATAAAGGCGGAGGTTATATTTTTCTGTATAAGTGTTGTAGCCTTGTAGGCCGGTAATAATTAAAACAAAAACAGTGTTATAATAAACAAAAAGCTTGTTCGCAAAATTATGTTACAGAAGTATACGTCATGATACTGGGGAAATAACTGCCACGAATCACTACCCAATAACCTGTTGATTGTGACTATATTTATTGTTTCTGGGTAAATCCATTATTCATAAAATGGGTAGATCAATTAACCTCATAACTATAAGTTGTGTTTTAACATAATTTAAAGCGTTTTTGGTTCAAAATAATTTGCATTTATATTTAGGTAGAACAAAACTCCACATTGCACGAACACTCTTGATAAGCACTCAAAAAATCGAAATTAAACAAAATACTGGTAAAAACACATCCACTTGTAACCTTATCCTCCTACCAAACACGTTATGTACAGTTTCAGTCGAAAAGGACACCAAAACAAAGCAAAGGAAATAACTACAACTCGCTTGTTATTTGTAGCAACATTTATTTCCTCATTTTTTTCTTTACCGCTCTTCCACATGATCGTCTTCGCAAGCGTTCTTCATGCCTCGCACATGATCGTGAACGTTATCCATGTCTCTCACATAATCGTTCGCTTTCTCTTTTTTATAGTTTTTTCCCCTTCCTGGTAACGTCATTTTGCATGCATTTATATCCGTGCATCCACGCTATGTTGCACTATAAATGTCTCTAATCGTCTGAAAATGCGAATCTTCAGCTAGTATTTCGTTTAATTTTCGATTTTGGATCGATTATTAAGGGCCCTTATGCAATGCTTATAGCTGCCATGTTGTATTATTATTTTTTTTTTTTCATTATAACTGAGCAGAGGGCATACACGGTTTGTTTTTAACCTTAAAACACTCTAAAATATGTTGAAATAATAAACCTCATCCAGTTAGGTAAAAGAATAACTTATATTGCTTTTGGTAACATTTATTTGTTATATATTTGTTTTTTGTTATCCCTGTTTTTATTCTATTAACTACAGTTAAACATGCTCGTATTTTCATTAAAAATGTGAGAGATGATAGTTAATTTAGTCTCTCTTTTCTTCTATTAGAAGATTGGATCATATTTGATTGTTTCATATCTTTCGCATGGAAGTCCTTATTGGCTCAAATAAGTTGCTTGGCAATTGTCCCATCTTTCTTGACTGATATTAATTGCTCGTTTCAACATTCTGAGATCAATCATTGTTTGGAGGTTCAATACAGATTCTGCAATTAATGCTTCAATGCATTTATATTGGATATCATTACAACATTTGAGATATTGATACAAAGTTGCCTATGAACTAGTTTACTTGTAAATTATAACTTTCATAGACAACGCCTACTCACATATTTTTTTTCTCTGGGTTTAATTTTAGACGAGTAGAAAGTTAATCTTTGGTTTACTTTTGGCAACCTTGTAACACTTGCTTCCTTTATTTTGTCCTTTGGTCCTCACATTTCTTAAGTGATGTTTTTGACAAAGAGAAAGAATTGCTGTTTTGTGGGTCAGAATATATTCATTCGTTTTAATTAGTTTTTTTTAGCTCTCTATAAAAGTGGCTTCATGCCTAGTCTGGAGCCATTTCCATAAAACAATTTATCGGGATTAAAATTTTACTAAGAATATCTTTGGAAAATTTATCAAGAAAGAAAGAGATAGGCCTTGAAATGGACAGAAGCAATTATATGAATAATGATGTTTTCCCAACAAATTAGGAACATTTATTAAATATTTGTCTTTGGAGCTCTAGTAATATGTACACTATTGAGCTCTTGATCCAACTTTCATGAGAATTTAAAATAATTTATATATATATGTGTGTGTGTCTATTAGGTGGACATGAAAGTTCTTGTGGAATTTTTCATTTTGATTTCAAATAAATTTTCATTATAATACCTTTACTTTATATATCATTTTAAAGATTGTTTTTCGCTCTATCTAATCGTTTGAATTACAATCGTTTTAAAACAATTATGTCATCTTTTCAGAACGTTGAATACAAGATGGAAAAAAAGTAAATTTACACAATTTTCTAATTTAATACAAGCTAGGCTGAAAAGCTGCTGAAACAGCTCGCGATACCAATAAAACATTTGGCCCGGGAATAACTACCACAGCACAATTGTGGTTTAAGAAATTTCCTGGTGGCAACGATGGTTGGTCATCGGATGTTAACAAAGATTAGTTAAAAGCATTAGTTGAAGCCAATTTACACACAACTGTTCGAGAACTTGCTTCTGGATTGGACGTAACGTATTCGACTATTTCCAACCACTGGAAAGAGATTTAAAAGACAAACAAACTTGATAAATGTGTGCCTCACGAATTGAGCGACAACCAAAAGAAACGCCGTTATGAAGTGCTATCTTCCCTTCTTTTACACAACAAGAACGACCCGTTTTTCGACCGATTTGTGACTTGCGACGAAAAGTTGGTTCTTTACAACAACTGGCGACGCTCAGCACAGTTGCTGGATGCCGACGAAGTTGCACAACCCTTCCTGAAGCCAGTGTTACACCAAAAGAAGGTCATGCTGAATGTTTGATTGTTTGCAACCAGTCTCATCCATTACAGTTTAATCTAAGCGATATCAAAAACGCCTTCAGCGACTTCATCGCTACCAGAATGCTAGATCTTTACGTTACTAGCATAAATACACTTGTTTTGCGTTGGTAAAACCATTGATTCTGATAGTGCTTATTTCAATCAATAAATTTTTGTTTGAGACGACATATACTCATTCGAATTTAAAACTTATAAACCGCAATAATATTTTTGTCAATCTGATATATATATATATATATATCATCATCATCCAAAGGAAGTCTCGAAATAAAGACGAAACGATGATGAACACATAACTCGGTTTGTTCCTTTTTGTTTCTCTCTCTCATATATATGTATACACACACACACACACACACACACACACACACACACACATATATATATGTATATATATATATATATATATATATATATATTACAGATGTGTAATGAAAGCAACTTAATAAATTCTTTCTACAGCTGTTTTATTCTGTATAGAAAAATACATTATGGAAATTCGGGAATTAACACTAATCTTAAAGCATTATCAGGAAATCAATTTGTAGCAAAATTACAAACGTTGATTAAAATGCGTCACATATTATTTTATTCCTTAGCAAACTTTAGGAAATTGAATTATTGTATTTAGAAGTTACAAATGTATATTTAGTTGTAGTGTCTGTTATGTTTTGCAATATGAAATATATTAAAAAAACTTCTTTGCTGTGTTCCAAGGAATATATATTTGTCTTTGATGAGTGTTTAGTGTGCTTCTGCTATTCAAAAAGATGCAAAAAGCAATAGGGTATTCGCGAGACTGTTAACGGTAAATTTAACGAGATCGTCACCAGATCATATCCTCACATACATAAAAATAGAAATATAGAAACAACTCCGTAAAGTAATGACACTTGACAAAAACTCGAAATCACTGTATTAATATGAAATAAATAACAATTATTTACGTATTAGGAATATTAGTTCAAATCATTCCACCGTAAGTGTTTTCTGGTAATAAGTGTTCGCAACGCAAGAATAACAAAGTAAGGATTTCGTGTGAATCGCACGAGGTTTGAAATTACTGATTTTTATGTCCAGAGAGTCACACGTGGCTTTGAATTAATGTGATTATTTCCTGAGAGAAAAACGAACAGTCCATAATCATAAGACCAACAGTGTGCGTGTGTTCATCACACAAAACCAGTAGTTCGAAATAACAAATGTTTAAAAAGAATAATTAAATTCTCATTCGATGTGGCAACTTTCCATAATGAGAATTAAGGTTCGCCTGCATGACGCGTGCAGTCATGTTGGGTGATGTAACATCTCAAGGACAGAGTTTCATTGATACGTGTCAGACTGGAGAAATCCGAAGAGAAACTGATTTGATTTTTCGCGGCAAATCCTTATATAACTATTTTCTCGAACGTTCCAGTCTGCTTAGTGTATCACTACACGGGGAAACATAACATAGTTCCTTTGTTCCATGTGTGCGGGTGGTCAAATCGCAACGCTGTGTGCTTATGTGTTCTGATACTCGTGGGCGTCAAAAACAGTGATTGCTACGAAAATGTTCCTGCTGAAGATTTGTTCCGGCCTTATGTAGTGGTTGCTACAAGTTTTTATCTATCTCTTCAGGCTAAAGAGAATATTGGGATTTGAAACTGACGGTATTAATGTTGTTCTGAAATACACACAGTATATATATATATATATATATATATATATATATATATATATATATATATTACTTTCATAGTATGTCATTATAAACAATATAGCCAAATATACATTAATATATAAAAAAAAATCAATCAATTAAAAATGTAAGGATTCTTCTAAATAGTAATGGTTTACTCGTGTCAAAGGAAACGTGGTGCATCTTTTAATGTATAATAAATAATCAAAAGAACTGTAGTAGTCAATAACACACAACAACAATAATAATAATAATAATAATAATAATAATAATAGCAGCAACACTTACCAAGGGTCCAGCTTATGCACAAGACAGACACCAGATTGAGCTGGACTGAGGGCTTGTATTTATGTACAAGCATATCCAATCAGGTGATTCAGCCAATCACAATCCAAAGAATAGACTGGCCCATGTGTGCACAATGGAATCTCCCATTGTGCCATAAATAGTTCTCCTCTTTCGTGAGAGGTAACTTTAGTCTTTGTCAAGTTATCCACAACTTGAACGCTGACCGAAAGTCCACTACACAATCCAATAGTGGTGTGTGCATTCCTAGTTAAACAATAAATTTTGTTGTGAATTTCCATAATTTAATTAAAAATTTTCGTGTGAGTGTATTTTCCGCTTAGATTTTGTATAGTATCAGAAAAAATATTACTCTTACACGTATAATACAGGCCTTTGATTTATTTCTCCTAAACTATGCATCTTCTTCTATAATATAAAGCTGAAGTCTGTGTATGTGTCTGGTCACGAATAGGCTCCTATATGGTTGACTATTATAGAAAACTGATCACATATAATGATGGAAGATGTATCGAGACACAGATATGGGTATGTTTGATCTGGCATAATGATGATTCATTAAAATTGTGGGGTCTGCGTACGCGCCTGGTCCACAAAGTATGGAAATAAAAAAATAAAAAATTTAAAAAAAACGTTTACAAGTGTTTTTGATATAGATGTACATAATAATACTTTGATAAGTATGTTTTAACTTAAATAGGGATGGTATAATAAAATTGTGGGGTCTGCATTCGCGCCTGGCCTCCATAGAATGGAAATAGGCACAAACTTTAATGAAGGCTTTTCATATCTATCTGCGTAAGTATACTTTGATAATTATGTTTCAGTTTGAAGAAATATGGTATAATAAAATTATGGGGTGTTCGTTCGCGCCTGACCTCTATAGAATGGAAATATGTCACAAATTTTAACAAGGTTTTTTAATATAGATCCACAGAATATTGTGATAAGTGTTTCAATGTGAACAGGTATGGTATAATAAATTATGGGGTTTATCTATTTTATTTTTACTTTCATTATATTTTGCTTTGATTTTGATGGCCCCAAATTCGAAACTATCTCTTTACAACCCTTCCTTTTCATAACCTATCATACTTTCATAAATCAGTCCATTTTCTGTAGGCTGTTTTTGAACCCAGTCAACGACGGGTACTTTTGCTAGTATATATATATATATATATATATAAACGCGCGTGTGTGCACGTACTTGGACTCAAATTATCAAATAGTTTAATGATACTGATCCATATATTTAGGACTATCTGAAAATATATTGGGCTATCATATTCTGTATAATATTTGACAGTTTCACAAAACAACTTAATCTTTATTATTCACAATATCCCCGACGGAAAACAAAGCAACAAAAGTGACTTCTGCTCCATCTCCATTGCATACGAATTTTCTTTTTTTTTTCTTTTCCACTTGAAACACCAGTCAATGAGAATTCGTTATATTGATGGATTTTGTAACACAACATCCACACTGCAACACTGTCCCATCAACTACTAACCCATCCTGACATAACTATGGAACTTCTTTTCCTGAACTCCAACACACCTACACTATGCTTTTGGCATATATATATATATATATATATATATATATATATATATATTTATATATATATATATATATACTAGCAGGTCGCCCGGAATTGCCCGGTCATAAAATACGCTTAAATATGATATTTTGATTCATGCAAAAAAAAAAAAAACATTTCGCTTTTGATTTATATTTTTCTTTGGCGTTAATGTTTGAACTATGAAGGCATGTTTGCTGCAAGGCTAAAAATTAAAACATGAACAAATAGCTATTGTGCATACATATTCGTAATGCCGTCGTTCAACCTTCACTTGGCAAATTCCATTTTTTTTTTTTTGTCTGTAGACCAAAAACTGACGGAGAAGTTTGGTAGGCAAATCTTTTTAAACAAATATCAGGTCATCCCATAAGTTCTGTTCGAATTCATGAATAAAGAAAAGAAGTGACCAAATGTTACATTTTATTAAATATTTAATCATCAATATACTTTCCCTGATTATCTATGACTTTCTTCCATCGATTAACAAGCTTATTAATTCCATCACTGTAAAATCCTTTTGGCTTTGATTCGAGGAAGTCACAAATGTCAGTTTCAACATCTTTCTGCGTTACAAAAGCTGTTCCTTCCAAATGATTTTGTATGCTACAAAACAAATGATAGTCTGAAGAAGCAAGGTCAGGAAAATAGAGTAGATAAGGAATCTCCTCCACACCAGATTCTTCGATCTTTTTGAGGTGATTCTTACTTTGTGGGGTCGTGCATTATTCTGATGAAGGATCACCCTTTCTCGATTCACTTCAAACGGTTTTGTAAGCTATGAAACAAATGGTGGTCTGAAGGAGCAAGGTTAGAAGAACTTCTGTGAGGTGATTCTTGCTGTGTGGGGTCATGCATTGTCCTGATGAAGTATCACTCTTTTCGATTCATTAGAGCAGGGTCCCCCCCCCTCAAAGCTTGGTTCAAACGCTCTAATTGCTGACAGTAGTTTTGAGCATTAATTGTTTCATTAGGTGGTAACAATTCAAAGTGGATTATTCCTTGGCAATCCCACCATATTGAAAGAAGAACCTTATTCCCATGAAGTTTTCTTTTCGGCTGTGGTTGAGGTATTTCCCCTTTACCAAGCCATTGTCTCTAACGCTTAAAATTTCGATAAAAGATCCATTTTTCATCACCAGTCACAAAGTTAAACAAGTTGGCGAGAATGGAGAGAACAGCAAATGTCGGCTCGGATTTGAGATTGTTTTCAGACAATACATGAGGCACCCAATTTCCAAGTTTAGGGACTTTTTCAAGTTGTTGAAGATGATGTTGAACAGCTGTATGGTTTTAACTCACTTTTATTGCCAATTTCTCAAATGATAAAGCAGGATTTTCTTCAAGAACTGCTTCAAGAAACTTATCAAACTCAACTAGACGTTCGGTTCGATCTTCATCTTCAAGAGTGAAATCTCCTCTTCTTAATTTCGCAAACCATCTTTTGCAAGTTCTTTTATTCGTACATTCCTTACCGTAAACTGAGTGAATATTTCTAACCGCTTTGCCTGTTGAGTTTCCTTTCTTGAACTCATAAAGCATTAATGCCTCAAATAATTATTAGGCACTTTCGTGTTAGTAGGGTTGTAATCAATCAAATTTAAATTTTATCGTTCTGTAAAAACATGTAATCAGTTAAAATGCATCTAAAAAGAAAAATGTAAAAAACATTACACAACATACACCATATTTTTTAAGTTTCATTCAATTTAAAAACAAAGGTAAAAATTCGGACAGAACTTATGGGATGACCTGATATATATATATATATATATATATATATATATATATATATATATATATATATATATATATATATATATTTTGTTTACTATACGCAAATATTACGCCAGTATAGATCATACAGAGTATCTGCATTAATATAATTACACATAATAGTTAACTAAAGATGATCATCCCATAAGATAACCGATAAAACTAATAGGGAATTAATTAAAATGAATGTTTAAAAGAATATGAAAATTAGATAGATATTTTGCCGATGAATGCAATTTGACGACCCATATATAATAAAGTTGTATTTTCTGTTTAAATAAATAGAAAAAAAGGCTTGACTTTTTTTCTTTCTATGCTTTTGGGCCAAGATCAAATTTTCTGTGTGTGTTTTTTTTTACACGTTAATAAAAGTGTTTTAAACGATTTGGTTCTAAGTAGGACATCCCCCAGTACGAAAAGGTGAATGCAGTATTATACTGAAAGAGGATACTAGTTAAGAGAACCTTTTGTTTGGTTCTAGAGTGACAAGGATAACCATTTCCCCCATTTTTAGTTGGTCTTGTGCCTAAGTTTTTGTTCCTGTTGAATTTTTATTGTAATTTAAACTTGAATAAAGGATTTAATACCTGAAAGTCTAGTATCTGTTACGATGCTAAACTTAAGTTCATTTGTGCTTAGTCAATGGATGGGAAACCCTCTATACTGAGACAATTATTATTTTTGGTCCTAACCAGAGTGCCCCTTTTGCCCTTCTTTTGGGGAGCTGTTTCCCCCAGATTAAAAACGACCTTGTGTCACATTTTGCTTTCATGGAGAAGCAAATAAATACCGATAGAAAAAAAGGTTTTTTAATATGAATATCGATACACACACACACACACACACACACACACACACACACAAAGAAATTTATAGAAGTATTCATTTATTTATTTATTTCGGTGAAATTGAATTTTCTTGCTCAGACGCCCTTTTCAAATTCATGGTAGTTAGCCGCCATCAGTAGACTGTTTATCTTATACCAAACGATAACGAACGCTTAAGTTTAATTTGGACGGTTTACAACCGATATAAACGATGGCACACTGAAAAGAATTGAATTTTTTTCTAATTACTTGATGGGTTTTAGTAATCAGTAAAATTTGTATTTAATATTTAATTTCATTAAAAAAATTATTTCAGCAAATTTTAATTATAAAATTTTCTATGGAAAAGAATATTTTGGTTTTAATTATGACGGTTTAATACAGGACAAGCAGTTTATTGATGGCAGCCCATGGCAGTAAATTCGGAATAGGAAGGTGTGAGTGAGAAAATTCAGTATCGCAAATTTCTTTTTAATTTCAAAATTTATTTTAAGATTTTGTTTTTCCTGTCTCTGTTTCCAATGGCAGGTGTTTATAATTTCGCTTGGGAGGAAGGCGGATCTTTTATAGACGAAAGAATCACCTTAAAAGTCCTGAATAACATTCGATCATCACCTTTTGCATCTATTTTTATCCCCTTTTCCATTTGATCGGTGCGGATGGGGATATTTACAGGATCTAGCTTTATGCTAGCCTTTTGTTTTATCTCATTCACACCTTAAACAGAAAACGAAAACTGTTGAATAGCTTTCTTCTGAAGTCTGGCTATTTTAATGGAGGATTACTTCTATGTAAATATATGTTTGTTACGTTAGCTAGAAAACACGGTATGTGCTCGATGGAGTTCCAATTCTCTGGTTCACCCCCACCCCTATAATACTTTAACAGCGAATAATTATTTTTCCAACACTGTAACAAAGTGACACTTATTCTCAGCGGGTTGAACCAGTTTTTTTCCTAAGGAGGAAATTTCAGGCAAATATCAAATTCACAACCAGTCCCCACTCGCTTGTATACCACCGCCAGGCGAGATGGTCACATTGTTTTTTAGAAAATGGTGTCAATGTTATCCTACATACAACAGCAAGTATTCCCAAACTATCACCCATCCGATACTAACTAAACTCAACGTTACTTCAGTGATCTAACGAGAACCAGTGTGCGAATGTAATTATGTTGTATGCATAAAATTAAATGGAACTTTCATGAACAGGTGCTTTCTAATGATTTCCAACATTTGGAACATGGTAGCATGGGACTATTTCTCTACAGACTACCAGATGGTCGTTTTCAAGTCAAATGTAAAAAAAATGTATGTCGAGTTGTCCTCTAAATTAATCAAACATCCTTCTCAACCTTTTCATAGTACTGTTCTATGATCCAACTGATAATCATATTAAATTTTATCTTTAAGCAGCTTTTAGACTTTGTAAGTTGTGAATCCTTAGTATACAAAAAAGCTACGAGAGTTTCACTAAATTTTGCCTAAAGCATTCTTGTCATAATTGCTGTTTCATGGGCTCCAAATTATTATCGATCGACTGCAATAAAACAATCATCAATAAACTCATCAATTCAAATTCATAGAGCATTTTCATTTGCATATATGTATGTTGGTCACTTATATGCCCTAAAACCATCAGTTGGAATTGCAACAAAGTTGACATGAAACACTCTTGAAATGCAGATAGTGCCATAGGTCTTTAAAATTCTAATACATCTCCCCTTTGGCATAATCATGTTGACACACTGGCTCCGGTAAGGTCACCAAAGTTAAGCATCGTTGAACTTGGTCAGTAGTAAAATGGGTGACCATTTGGGAATACCAGGTGCTGTATGTGCTCGTCACCTATCTCGCTATTATTTCAAGTCGTCCTAGACTTCTTGCCACTGGAATCAAGCAGTATCAACTCATGAGAGGAGTGGTTATAGATTGCTCAACCCTTGTTTCACAATTCAATACATATCATTCATTATCCAAACGAACAACCCCTCTTACTTATTAAAGCTACTACGACTACTATTACTACTACAACTACATCAGTTTAAACTTTAATTCAATCCATCATGTATAAAAATAATTTTATGAAATCAATAGTAGGTTTTCTATAGTGCAATATAGATTACAATATATTGTGGATTAAGTCACTGCGAGAGACATGTGAGCTCCCTCCTGGTGCACCACGATGGGTCCCCAATTAGAGTAGGTAATCAATCGATTTGACTGAAAAATGGGCGATTTCACCAATTTAGATGACAATAAAAATATGGGAGTGTGAAATATTCGTTGATCATTAATCAATCCCATGCAACGTTGGGTCTCCTTGCTAGTTATTTATAAAATTGTGTCAATATTTTAAACTTGAAGTAGTAATGATACATTCCGACGAATGGGTATAATTTGGAACTGGTCCCTTCAGTTTGATGGACTGTTCATTTTTTTCTTCTTTGAAACGGGGAGAGATAAAAACTGGAATAATAACTAATTACTTTAGGACGTAATTGATGCAAGGAAATGCTACATTGTTCGCTTTTCCGGAATGGATTGTGTGCGGGACAGCGAGAGAAAATTGAATTTCTTGGTAAAAACCAAATGATTTTAATTTCTTTGGCTGTACTTATATATCGTTTCCTTTTTGCAATAATCTTTTGTTTCTGATTTGAGTGAATGTGTGGGGAACTGGGAGAGTTGATGATGATTAAGTTATTTTTAGAAGCCGGAAAAATGTGCGGGGGACTCTTTCGTATATAATGCAATGAAATAACTTGTTCGACTCGAATTAAAGAGAATTTCTGATGAATAATTAATTGGGGGTGAGTCAAGGCCAGTGTCGTTTCAGTGCCAATTCGTTTGACAGGAGGAATATAATCATATTATCTGATTATTGCTAGCGCAATGTTTTGGCACTGTTGTCATTGTGCGATGGAAAAACCTTTTCCTCTACTTTGAGATTCATTTGGTTTAAAAAAATGTTTGAAAATTAGTTATTTTTATGGAAATCATCCGAAACAAGGCATGAAACCATTTGATGTAAGGCGCTAACAAAAACGAGAAATGATTATTGCAAAGACAACAGATGCCTATTGACCTTAGTCTTGAAAAGACGAAAGTAGTAGGTAGAAGGAAAACAGTGAGCAGGAAGAGAGTTCCACCACCTTGCAGTTTGTGGAAATAAGCTACTAAAAAAAGAAGCTGTATTGCAATGAGGTATTAAAATAGCGAATTGAATTAGACCACTAGATCAGCGAGTCAAACGAGCTGGAAAAAGGGAAGCAGAGAGTAGATCAGGAATAAATCAGACTATTCTGAAAAACACATGCCATAATAGTATTTATAGAAAAAACTGAGACTAGCAATAGCATGTCTGTGAGAGAGGGTGCAGTGTAAAAAACAGGAGGGGGCCAATCAAATTAGATACGTTTCTACAATTTATCAAAAACCTTCAAATGGGACTGAAATGCACCAGTCAAAATATGAAAACAGTACTCCATATATGATCTGATAGTAGATTTGTAGAGATAGAGAATTGCCTCAGGTTTGAGAAAGTGTTTATAATGATGGAGAGAAGTGACTTTACCAGAAACAGAAAGAGCAATGGATCTAATATATCAACTTCAAGAAAGATTTGATGAGAAAGAAAGAAAGAAGTTTGAAAGATTTGATGAGAAAGAAAGAAAGGAATTTGAAAGATTTGATGAGAAAGAAAGAAGTTTGAAAGATTTGATGAGAAAGAAAGAAGTTTGAAAGATTTGATGAGAAAGAAAGAAGTTTGAAAGATTTGATGAGAAAGAAAGAAAGAAGTTTGAAAGATTTGATGAGAAAGAAAGAAAGAAGTTTGAAAGATTTGATGAGAAAGAAAGAAAGAAGTTTGAAAGATTTGATGAGAAAAAAAGAAGTTTGAAAGATTTGTTCATACTTTTCTCAATTACTATGCCTTTGAATTTTTAAAAATTTTGCATAAACATAATATGAGTAAAAAAGTAACAGAACAGATTTTCTGGGAAAACTCCGGCGTCTTCCCTAGTGGTGCCTTTCGGGTTACAATTGCTAAAATTGACACTTTTGTGCTTATTAAAAAAAAATTGATGCCTTCGATTTTTATAAAACTTTCTGAAAAGTTGGAACTAACTGATTTCTATATAATTATGTTTGTCTATACCTCGCGATAACTCTTAAGTATGCCCCAGGGGCTCTTTTAAGACTAATAAAAACACTCCATTTTTGGGACTACTTTACCATATTTGTCCAAAATTTTCTATGTATGTCTATTTAGCAGTTTTGCATGGTGCTGAACTCAAATTTCAATATGTTAAGGCCTTGGGGAGTTTTGGGGCTACATGGAGGGGGGTGGAATAATGGACTTAGTCATTTCTTTTTTTGCATGGTGCAGAACTTAAATTTACATATGTTAAAGCCTAAAACTTCACCGTTTGTTCATTTTCACCAGGATTTGACGTCCCCTGGGGACTTTGAGGGCTAAATGGGGGGGGGGGACAAATGCTGAACTTTTTTTATGCCTCGTTTACTGTGCACTTACTGGGGGGGGGCATACATGCTTCACTTGTTATTGACTGTAGTAAGGATAAAATCTTAAACCTCCTGAAAATTTTCGCAAACAATCATTGTAAATATGACTATGGAAATGAGAATAGTCGTCCGAATTATCAATCAACATCTCAAAGACTCCAAATAAAGTCTGCATTTAGTTAATTGTATTTGCTTTGTATATTATGGATTGTGAAACTTTTGCTTCTCTATAAATTAAAAAAAATATATAGGTAAGCAAACGTTAGTTGGATTTTTTAAAGTTAGACCGAAATAACAATACATTTCACAAATGCATTTTCATCATAATATCATACATCATTAACACATTATTAATTAAAACTAAAATGAAATTAATAACTCTCAGCTAACAGTTCCCAATAAAGAAAGCAACTGACCAATCGTTGGCAAGATAAACCTCGTCATAACCAATACCTTGTCCAGCCTTAGCAAGCAGATATATATAAAGTCCTTATGAAAATATAGTTACTGGGTATGACCTTAAGACATCGACTGGTAAAACCCCATTGGGGAGCTATGGGGAATGTGGAGTTGCCACTTAGATACCATTGCTCCTAGGTCCACTTTGACGTGAGGTGGTCTATGATCGATGCCCCCTAGGTTCTTCGTTTGGCTCCAGGATTCTGAAACCAAGTGTGTGTGTGTATATCTGTGTCTGCACGTGTGTGTGTGTGTGTGTGTTTGCAACAGGACAAAGCATCAAATGTAAAAAGAAAAAAAACCCAACAAAATCATGGATGGGATGACGTGTGAAAGAGGAAAAGGGTGGAGTCTTTTCGTCCATCTTTTTTGTTTCATTGATGTCCCCACGATATTTCCAATATTTCTTTTTGTTATGATTAAACAGTTTGCTCTACTAATTATAAAATTCCAGTGGACCCATGACTTAAAAAAATGACATCATTTATTTTGTAACCTCTAAGGAAGCTCACATAAAAAAACAAATTCGATTATCACATCTACAATAATGAAGTGTGCTAGTGTCTATACAAATATGTTTCTTTTCATCCAATCAAGTAAAAACAGTTTAACAAAATCCGGTCATGCATATGACCAAGATTCAGTGGTGAGATCCTGTTTGGGGTGGGAGTGGGGGTCTGTGAGGATTGTGAAGTTCCCCCTTAGTTACCATTACTCCCAGGTCCACTTTGGCCCAGAGTGGTAATACCTTATAGGTGATCTGATGCTACGAGATCATGCAGTCTGAAGACACTGGCTTCCTGACCAAAAATGCGCCAAACATTGATGCTATTTTTTTCCTTCCCTTCACAGAACTAAATCAAAAACAAAAAACATTTCCTTCAACAAAACAATGAAACTAAATACCATGAATAAATATTTGAAGACATAAAGAACTTAAATGATGAAACCCAATTTGTCAACATGATTAGGCCAAGAAAAACATGGGAAGAAATCCTAAGAATGGACTAGAAAGAAGCATGAGTATAAATTTACCCAGAAAGAGGTTAGTTTGGAAGTCGTCCAACACATGCCAATATATAAAATGAACGTTATAGTAAATATTATGTTAAAATACAAATTCTACTATTTGGATGATTCGGACTACAAGCAATACACAAGTGTATTTTTACTTCTACCCAGTCATGGCTGACGGAACGAGAACATACTAACCCCATGGATTAAATAATAGGTTCTGTTTTAAATTCCGTGCAGATGTCCAAGTTTGGCAACAAAGATTCACGAATTCAAGAAGATATTCTTGCAGAAGGTCGGCGATTACGTTAACTGGGAATAACACACAAGACAAGAAGAATAGTCCAAATATCCAAATAATACGAATTGTCAATCCTCATGTCAATAATTTAAAAAAACCCGAAATAATGCCTGTAATGTAAATTATGAGGGGCGTGCAATAAGTAATGCCCCTGACCCACTTCCCATAGCAGTAGAGCAACGAAACTTGGCACAGTTATTAGTCTTTCTCTACATAAGAACCACCCAGAGTTATGCATTTCTCCCATCGTTTGATGCAACTCTGGAGACCGTTTTTTTAGAACACCCCAGGTTGGTCCTCCAACCATGATGTGACTTAAGAAATCAAGGTTGCATCATCTGGGAAACGTTTTCCTTTCAAAAAACAACTTCATGGCTGGGAAGAGGTGAAAGTCAAAGGGTGCAAGGTCAGGAGAGTAGGGAGGATGGGGTTGATTTTATAACCACACGCTCGTGCTTCTGATCTGGCGACATATGAGTTGTGGACTGGAGCGTTGTTCTACAGGAGGAGGGTACCTTCGCTGATCTTGCCCTGCCTCTTGATTTTGATAGCTTCCCTTAATTTCCTCAAAAGTAAAGTATAATAGGCTTCTGTAATTGTAGTACCCTTTGCCAGGAAATCTGTCATCACTACTCCGTCCTAGTCCCAGAAGACTGTGAGCATGACCTTGCCAGCGGAGGGCTGCACCCTTGCCTTCTTTGGAGTGCTTCCACTGCATTGACTGGGCGTTGGTCTCTGGATCATAGTGATGGACCCAGGTTTCATCCTGTGTAATCAGTCTTTTGAAAAACTTTGACTCATCTTCTTGGCACATCTCCAAATTCATCCTCGAGCACTCGACGTGTTCTCGCTTCTGGAATGGTGTGAGCAACCTGGGAATCCATCTGGCAGACACCTTATGCATATGCAAATGGTCATGAATGATAGTTTCCACAGACCCTGAACTAATCTTGACATCTTAGGCTATTTGGCGAATAGTAATGCGCCAATCTTCCAAAATGGCAGCCTCAACTTGACGAACAGATGCCTCATCAATGGCAGAAGGGGGGGCAACCAGGTCTGAGAGCTGTTTCCACAGACTTCCAGACATGTTTGAATTCACGATACCAGCGTTTTACAAGGTCATATGATGGAGTATTACCACCATAAGTTTCTTTCATTTCATCAAAAGTCTTCTGTGGTGGACGTCCTTTCAATTACAAAAACTGGATCACTGCTCGACATTCAACAGGCTCCATTTAACACCTGACTAAGTTCAAACACCTGTAAAACAGAAACCACAATGAATTCAGAGCTGTAATTTGCCACATAACCCGTAGAGATATAAAACTTTGCACTTGCAAAATTTCAGCTAGATCAGGCAACTGGAAGTGGGTCAGGGGCATTACTAATTGCACGCCCCTCGTATGTATACGGTTCATATAGAAAACTCATGGCAAACTTTGAATATATTTAGTGGCAGCTCTGGACAAGTATTTAGCTGGTTAGTTTATGTATATTTATATTAAAAGAAATTTTAGATGAAAATATTATGATGGATTAATTACTGTTTAATTATAAGCGTCCAAGACGTCTGATGAATTATTTTCAAATTCAGTCCATAATAAATGTCAGAGATAGAATTACGCACTTTCTTTTTTGACTCAACACAAGTCTTGCACAAGAATTAAACTACTTTTATTATTCTTGTGATAAAAATATTGTTTACCCTCTTAATTCCTTGCAAGCAAAAGCACCTGATAATGGGCTTTTAGGTTTGCGGAAAGAGTAAACATTTTGTTTCCAGGTTAGTGAGCACTTGGAACAGATAGTGGAACTTAAAATCTATTTAAGGCATGTCTGCAGGTAGTTTCCATGGTAAACAAATAATGAACAAATACGCAGGACTAATGTTGAAAGAATGAAAGTAAGGTGTATATATATATATATATATATATATATATATATATATATATATATATATAACCTTGAATAAAAAGATAAAACTGGTTTTGGAACACACTAAAATGCAAAAATTGTATTAAAAGAAAAAATAAGTCATAAAAATTTATTTTTCTTTGTTTAAAGTTTGAACTTAAAAAAAGGAAAAGAAAATTGAATGATTGTTTTTTTCTTTTATTAATAATTTTTTGCATCTTAACGTCTTCCAAAAACAGCCTTTTCTGTTTATTTAAAGTTTTTACATTTATAATGATGCTTTCAAGAGCTTTAATACCAATGTGTATACATATAGCCATCCACGTACAGCACTGTTTCACTGCATCATAGTTCATCAATGCGATTAGACCAGCAACTACCTCAAGCCAGAATTGAAATTCGACCCTTCAGACGACTAAAAGAATATCGTTCCCAAGATGGTAAAATTAATTCCCCACCAGACAAGTGCTTTATATCACTTTTATCTTGCCTTACAAAGATTTTTTTTATAGAAATCGCTCCAGACAAGGTATAAAGCCACTTCTCATAAGAAGCTAAAAAATACTACTTCGAAGTAAAAACAAAAAAAAAAACAAAGAAACTAGTCAATCATAAGTGCTGATAGATTTGTAAAATGGCAATTCTTCACCCTTTGTCAGAAACATCGCTGATCTGTAAGAATTAAAGGATAAAAAAAGCACGCGAGAGTTACGAGGCAGCTGAAAGTAAATCCAAGTTACACTTTCTACTCACCTTAGCATAAAATAAAGATATAATGCAAATAAACCTTATGAATAGAATCCTTACTCTAATTTTCTAAAAATCACTTACATGACTTTGATTCTAGAAAATGCCAAAAATTTAATGCTTATACTTAAGGAACTTTAATTTTGTTAAATTAGCGTCTAATGACCATGGCAGGGTATGCCCTTTAAAAACTTCTACATAAATTGAAATTGATTGATGTAATATACTTATTATGAAAAATATCTGAATTTTACAAGGAACTTTGGTTTCTGTCTTACTCTCTTCACACAAAACTAAAACTAGCAGCTGATGTTGCCCGGGATGCAATAAAGTCATTTTACTTTTTGATTTTCATTTGTTTGCACATTTTCTTAACTCACACAGAAAAATAAAGAAATTTTAATTCTAAAATCGACAACTTTTCTTATATTTTTATTTTTTTTAATATTGCTCAACAAGGCCAGTAGGTGACTCATAGACAAAGTTTAATGAGATTATCGGTTGGCAATGAACAATACCTGTGAGAGGGTTGAAAACAATAGGTTAAATGATCATAATTTGATTAGTGAAATGGGTCAGTTCAGAAAGAGGGTAACTATTCCAGCCAGTCATTTTTTGGAATTCGGTTGAATCATATCTTGATTCTATCACTGAAAACTATCCAATATGCTTTAACGTCCATGATTATCTTTTTTTTTCTGTAACGTTTCTTAATTGTTACTAGGACCGAAAATCTTTTTATATACTAATGAGTCACAGCTTATCAAGGCCCGAAGACCACTCGATGATAGAATTAATGAGATTGTCAATTAGTGATGAACAACACTTTTTCAAGGATTAGAAACGATAGGGTCGATGGTAAGAATTTGATTATTTATGTGGACAGCTCGGCAAGAATTTATCAACATTGGGCTTAAAGAACAAATATGTTATACTCAATTGGGAAGCAGCCCTGCGATATTGTATGGTCAAACAAGATTTTGCTGTGGAATGATTTACAAGGGAGTGGGCAGGTATTGGAGCTCAGTCAAATACTTGTTAGGACAAGAACGATAAAGTAGAGAAAGGTTAGCAACATTTTTTCTGTGAAATAGGAACATCTCCCCATTAGATCTTGAAATCGATTTTGTGCTCCTTCAAAACAGGAGAAAGAGAGACTGATCTGAGTTCACATCCTCTGATGTGGCAACAGTACTCCATCAGGAGGTACTAACTGGAGCAATGAGCTATCCTCCCTACTGATTTTTATTTTTAAATGATTATTTTAAAATATTTCATATTACCAGTCATCTAGGATTAACTAAGTAAGTTTTTCAAAATAAATTCTAGCTGAGTATATTATTATATAGCAATCAAAAAAAGGTTTAATTTTTTATTTTAAATGTTACTTAGGTCTAACTTTTTAAATCGGCATACTTTTATTTATATGATTGACTAAAAGTGTGACAGGCACAGGGTCAGCAGAGGTTGAGTCACTAATCCAAGGTGAAATTAGGCTGTGGAAATATATTATTTAACCGATATTAAGTTACTTGGTTCTGTGAGAAAGGGTGATAGTAACAAGGTGAGTCTGGGCTAGCAGTCAGTGTTATCAACGTGGGTCAATGAAATTGGATGACAACACGTGATTAAACAATGATTCTCTCTCTCTCTCTCTCTCTCTCTCTCTCTATCCCTCTCTCTCTCTCTCTCTCTCTCTCTCTATATATATATATATATATATATATATATATATATATATATATATTCTTTTTAATGGTCGATGATTTGGAATGAAAATCAAGTTGAGTAAATCTTATCTGTTTTCCTTCAGTTTTGTTTCGACTCAGTCTTTCTGATTTCTGCAGGGTAATCTATGTCTGAAAGGATCTTTTAGAAGCACATACAAGCCGAAAAACGTGAAGCAAGAAATGATAGTGTAACAATACTCTTTACACCCGTATATGGTCATAACACAAGGTTGAGAGTGCAACAATACTTTCCACACCGTTCACAATCAGATTCACTGTATCACAGTTCTTGAGTGTGGATACACATGTTGGGATTGAAACTTGACAGTATTTTTTGGCAGGTAAAAAAATCTGACTGTTAGACTATGAGCACAGCCACAAGGTAGTGAAATCTTAATGTTCACAGGAACCAAATTGGTTGTTGAAAAGTGCTCTATTGGATTTTACAAGGAGTACAATTTAGGTCATTTAGATTATTCTGACTATTCTCATTTTTAGCATGATTCGCACAATATGAAGACTGTAATCTGAATAATACAAATGATCAATTTTCATTTAAAAAATTCACAGAGTACAATTTATGTTTCTGAATTTATGTTTCTACCCAATTGGGGCTGACAGAATGAGAGCATGCTATCCCCATGGATTAAATTAAGGATTTCATTTGAAATTCCATGTGCATTCCAGAGTACAACAAAATACATCTGAAGAAGGTCGGAGGTTACACAACGGAAACGTTGTGAAAATAACACTCAAGATGAGAACAGTAGTCTGAATAATCCAACAAATATGAGAATACAATGTATTAATTTCTCAATACCACAAGAATATGTTTGTATAAGTTTATCTAAATGCATATTTATACATTGTCAAAACAAGAATATGTGTGTGTGCATATATATGGTGTGTGTGTATGCTTGTGCACATACACATGTATATGTTTGCAGATATCTCACAATCCGAGTCCCATTTACATCAGTATTTGTTTTCTACAATTCTGCCCTCTCCACGTCCTCAACCAACCAACCAATTTCTTGTCCTTTTAGCCCCCTCTCCCATCCAGTGACCTAACATTACCCCACCGCCTAATCACTTGTAGCTTATAGTAATCTCTTCACCCCTGCATGTATGTTTTGGACCAAACTCCGACTGTCAGCCAACCACAGGACTTGAAGAAATATTGACAAAAAAAAAAAAAAAACTAGACAGAAATCACAGCCGCTGTCAGTGGAGGGAAAGAGAGAGGATTTTCCTGTCCCAAAATAGTTTTGAAGGGGGAAACTAAAACCCAGTCAGTAGATCGCCCTATACTCCCACCAACTAGGAAAACATAAGAAACCAAAAGAATATTTAAATTAGGAGAATTATCTCCCACGTGGAGAGCTTAATGGAAAAGCGTTTAAACAAGCATCATGATGGTTTAGTTATACAATAAGTCTTTTCTAGTAGCCGAAGTATAATTAGTTTATTCCCCACCCACCCCAAAAATATATAAAATAAATGAATAAAAACTAGAACAGGTTCAATACCTCTATGTACATAAATTTAGACATATGTATAGGTTTCTATATTTTTATCAATAGGATTCGTTCCTAATCTAATTAATCACTCATTACCAATTTAAAATTTCTATGCTTAAGGTTAGATATAGTAGTCTATATTTAGGTTAATTAACTTTTTTTTAAAAAAGAGCGTGAAAGTCTTTCATGGGCATTAAGATACCTTCGATTGTTTTTTAATTTTAATAATACATATTAGACATAAATCAATATTTCTCAAAGTTTAATATTATAAAAGGAGTTTTAAGGAGCAGAAGATTAACATAAACACTTACTTGAAAGTTTAAATGTTAAAGGTTTCAGATTTGCATAAAAATTTAATCTATAGTCTATTCTAGTTTATTTTATTCTTAAGACCCCTTAAGCTTAAAAATTTAGTACATTTTCTATTCAAAATCATAAGAATTTTTTACATGAGTTTTAGTAGCATTATATGTTGATTTTATTCTATATAAAGGTTGTGCAAAATTGTTCAGTGCGAGGAATATTAAAGAAGATTATTCTTTTAGTTTGAATATAAAACTAGAAATCATTTGTGAACCTGACAGTAATAGTGGGATAAACATTATCGTTAGGGGCTCATGAGGATCTAAAAACCAATGACATGTGTCTTCCCAAAAGCAGACTGCCAGGTGTGTGTGTGTGGGTACAACACCATTTTCTTGCAAAGGTTGAAAATTCCTGACTACTAAACTGGGGTCACCAGTAACTTGATTTGGTATCCCATGTCATGCAAAATAGTCTTTAAGTCTGGTGATCATCATCTTTGCCTGTGTAGTTGAAAGACGATCAATTCCCCCAAAATTGCTCACATAATCAACTGTGCAGCGATAGTCCCTATCTGCAAACTTGAAGAGATCTACTCCTACTTTTGCCCCAAGTCTATCAGAAATCTCATGGACGATTAAGGGCTCTGCCAGATTGGCTACCTTGTATTTTCTCCATGTGGGGCATTTTGAAACATAGTCTACCTACATAGTCTACCTACTGCAACATTTGTATGCTTGTCTTCCTTTGTGACTAAGCGCAATACCAGCAACCTTCCCTCTGTTACAGGAATATATTCAATTTCCTTGTCATTTTCCTCACCTATATATTCGCTATTCTCTCCATGTATATCTGTCCTTGATTGTGTATCTGCAAGGAACATCTTTTTGACAGGATGGTACAAAACCATCACATTGTAAACTTGTAACTGCATCAACATATTTTGCAGTCGCTGTGGGTATTTTCCCAATTCTTTTCCATTATTACTTCCGATGGTTTATGATCGGTCAGCACTTTGACCTGTTCACCAAACGTATATTGGTGAAACTGTTCACATGTGTGTACAATTGCTAACAGTTCTTTTTCAATATATGCATGTCTGATCTCGACTGGTATAAGCTGAAGTTTGATCTTTTTGTAGCAATGCAGCTCGTCCTAGACTTCTTGCCACTGGAATCAAGCAGTATCAACTCATGAGAGGAGTGGTTATAGATTGCTCAACCCTTGTTTTACAATTCAAAACGTATCATTCATTATCCCTCCAGACGAACAAACTAACATCCCCTCTTACTTATTAAAGCTACTACTAGTAGTAGTAGTAGTACTACTACTACTACTATTACTGCATTTTAAACTTTAATTCAAGCCATTATGTATAAAAATAATTTTATGAAATCAACAGTAGGTTCTCTACAGTGCAATATAGACTACAATATATTGTGGATTAAGTCACTGCAAGAGGCATGTGAGCTTCCTCCTGGTGCACCACAATGGGTCCCCAATTAGAGTAGGTAATAAATCGATTTGACTGAAAAATGGGCGATTTCACCAATTTAGATGACAATAAAAATATGGGAGTGTGAAATATTTGTTGACCATTAATCAATCCCATGCAACGTTGGGTCTCCTTGCTAGTTATTTATAAAATTGTGTCAATATTTTAAACTTGAAGTAGTAATGATACATTCCGACGAATTGGTATAATTTGGAACTGGTCCCTTCAGTTTGATGGACTGTTCATTTTTTTTTCTTTGAAACGTGGTGAGATAAGAACAAAAGTTTGATCTTTTTGTACCAATGCAGCTCCTTTGCCTTTTTTACATGCTTCACACTGAATCGCCAACGGTTTTTGTGATCATAGTATCTTAATCCTGGTGCTTCACTCACCATTTTTTTTTTTTTTTTTCAAAAACCTCTTCATGGATTTGCGACCATTTCCATGGCACATCTGTCTTTGTTAAATTTTAAATTGGAGCCATCACATCAGAGATGTGAGGTAGAAACCTTACCAGATAATTCACAAATCTTTTCAATTGCACTCCCTTTATATCTTTTGGGCAGGGCATATCTCTTATAGCCTTTACTTTCTCAGGGTCAGGACATGAACCCTCACTGGTTATCATGTGATCCAAGAATAATATAGATGTTAGTCGAAGATTCATTTTTTTCCGTGTTCCCACATTCACGGTATCTCTGCAACAGCTTCTTGAGCTTTATGTCATGATCCCCTAATGCTTCTTCCATGGTTTTCCCTTTTCCCACTACAAGAAGATCATTTGCTTTATTGACAACTCCCTCCATGTCAGCCACATTTTTATATAGCAACGTCTGAAATATCACTGGAACCAAAGCAATGCCGAATTGGTAATACCTTCCGACGATATGGGGTAGCAAATGTTGTCAATCTAGTACTGGCTTCATCTAATTTTAGACGCCAAAATCCATCTCACAGATCCAGGGTTGGGAAGACTTTACTGTCAGCAAGTTCTGGGAGTAAATCATCCAGTAAGGTAACTGGAAGTGTGCCCATTTAAGAACCTTATTCTATGGTCTTGGGTTTATAGATATATGTAAACGTCCATTTTTCTTGGCTTCTAGCGCTAATGTGCTTACCTATGGTGTTGGTTCATTTACAGGTTCGAGCACTTTCTTTTTCATGAGTTTTTCCAATTTACTTTTTCTTTTTGTCCTTGAGTGCTACTGGTATTTTCTGCTTGCTGCAAACATTTGGTGTTATGCTCGGATCCACCTCCAAATGTATCTTTCCCGGTAATTCACCCAGTTCCTCCTTAAATACATCTTTAAATTCTGTTATGATGCTTCTCTGGTGCTGGCTGCTGATTTCATCCAGGTGAGATACTTTGGCACCCCTCTTAAATCTGTCATTATTGATTGTTATGAATGGCATCTGCTGAATTGCATTAGCAGTTATGAATGCCATCTGCTGAATTGCATTAGCACCAAGTAGGGAGTAGAAATCTTCCTTTACAATAACAAACTTAACTGCATATTTCTGTTCAGTTTTGGGGTTTATGATTTTCACGCGACACTCCCCTAATGGCTTCATTTCTGCCCCATTCCACATGACAAGAGTCTTATTTGAGTGGTCAAGTGTTTTTCCCTCATATGCTTCTCATACAGTATATTGACCGATGCTTTACTATCAAGCTGAAAAGCAACTGGCTTTCCTTTTACCATCATCTCTGCCTTTATTACTTCTGGTCTAACAGAACTTATTTTTTCTTTTGTTGTGACCATGACTACATGTCTGTAATCTGAACCACTACCATTGTAATCTTGTTGTGTTTCAATTGTATGGATATTCTTTTTTCTCGTGGAACTGCATTTAATTGCAAAGTGGTTCTTCCCATTGCATTTAAAACATGTCTTTTCAAATGTATAATTCTCTGCTCGGTTCATGTCGCGACGCATAAGCCCTACACTTCTTGTCACTTTGTGTCAATGATTTTTTTTTAGATTTACGATGAACTATGTTCACTTCCTTGGATCTCAGGATTTTGGACTGTAGTGTAGCGTTTTCTGACAGCTTTCATATGTCTATGCATTTTTGTAAATATAACTAACTCACTTTTTCATAGTTCTGCTAGTGTATTCCAAGAATTATTTGATCTCGTAATATCGATGAGACACAAATGTCACAAAAATTACGTTTTTATCAACGCACAAAGCGACGTATAAAATACTTCAACAGTTTCTGATTCTCTCTGTTTCCTTGTAAGTAAGACATAACGTTCATATGTTTCGTTTGTTTTCCTTGTAGCATATTTATCGAATGCTTGAATTATTTTATGGGGTTTTCTCTCATCTTCAGAAGTAAAAAATTTAAATCCACCATAAACATTCAACGCTTCGTCTCACAGCATATGCAGCAACAGTGCTGTTTGATATTTTATTGAGTGTTTTACCAGATATGTAATAATGGCTATATTCTGCCATTTCATCTTAAAAAGACTCAAATTTGCCGACAAATTCCCTTTCATAGAGGTAGTGAAGGTCTTAACCCAGAAATAGGTCCTTTTGCTTCTTGCATGCCACATCCAACCATCTTTTTCTTTTCTTCTGTTTACTCTGCATGCACACAAACTAAATAAAACAATCATATGTTACTTATCTGCATTTGTCCTCTTAAAGGCCATTTCTCATTACATCTTTCACGCTTGAAAATCGTTCGATATCACCGTTGCCACCATGTTTCATTATTACTTATATGTGGATGATAATCGATGAAATACAATAAACACGTGTGAGATCATTGCTTCTTTATTCAGGGCAAAGCTACAGAGTGCCGCTCAAGGTGGTGTAAACCCTGATTAGTTCCTCATGCAACAAAGGGTTCTGTTTGAAATTCGATACAGATTCCCGACTTCGATAGAGAGATTCCCAAATTCAACAAAATAAACCTGAAGAAAATTAGACGTTACATTGACCAAAATGCTGTGATATTAACACTCAAGATGTAAACAGAAGGCCAAATAAACTTTATAATGTGATTTATCAATCCTCATTTAAAAAATTCAGAAACAATTGTTAGAATTTCATGACAAAATTTGGACGACATGGTAGAGATTCAGATTAAAGTTCAAATGTGGTTTGATTCCAGAAAAGATGGATTATATTAATGATTCCAGCAGTCACCCTGTACAATGTGCATTTTGTTTCAATATTAAATAACCGAAAAGGGAGATGTAACTTCCATTTCCATGTGTTCATTAAGATAGATAATTTAGATGGAATATATGAATACAAAGGCTGTGATGGCATAAAAGAAATAAAATGGAGGACTTTTGAAGCTGATTCGGCTTTTTTCAGAACTCCATCAAAAAGCAGCATGGTTAAATGGACAATTACGCATATTAAGCTATTACCTGCTGTCTATGTCATGACACGTCATAGAAATAAAACGATGTTAGTTAAGTTGACAACACTTGCCCAAATTATGATTCATCATTTTTTTGTTTGTTACATTTCAATATTGTCTTAAATATAATAATATGTAAATTAATTTCTTTTAAATAAATTTTATTTATTTTTATGAATTTTCCAGATATAATTTTTTTAAAATGTTTATTTACATATTTTTTTTAAAATATGTTTATTTACAGGCATATTTTTACAGACATAATGAATACATATTAAAAGAAAACGTGCATAAATATATTTATTTAAAAAAAACAGTTTACGAATATTATTATTTATTATATTTAAAAGCAATAATTTATCAGAATATTGTGCTAAAATGAAACAATCAATAAATCGTGGAACATAATTGGGTGGAAGAGGTCGCCAAGTTAACTAACACCGTCTATTTTCTATGACGTATCATAACGTATCAATCATGACGTAGAAACAGGCAATGACTCGAGTAAGTTAATGTGCGTGATCGCCATAAAATGTTATTGTCTAAACAAACAAAACAGTTAGGAGCCATTTGTTATGTATCAAAGCATATGAAAGACTTGGGGATGGCATGAATTCTTGATGTCAACACTAAGCCCTTCTTAAGAATAAGGAAGAATGAGTGAACGAAGAAGGAAACCGGAAACGAGAGGGATGGTCTGTTATAGTGCTGACAGTTGGAAATCCCCAAATAGTAAGTAAATAAAATCTAAATCTGGCCATTGAATTCTCCCTTGACCACATCTGAACGTAAGAACAAGTTCCATTTGCTGCCCTTGGCTAACACCATAAGTATTATTTTTGGCGTTAAGTCACACATAACCACATATTTATGTTTACAGGAACTCCGTTTGCCACTTCGAGGAAAAATATTTCACACTCTTTGGTCACAATTTTCTGTCTTTCTTTTGCTGCTGGTCTTTCTATTCCTTTTTTTTTTTTTTTTTTTTTTGTTATTTGAAGAATTGCTCTGTGG
>NC_136509.1:70326383-70331383 GCF_053919585.1 Euprymna scolopes
TCTTCAACCACAAAGAGGTCCATAGGTTTACCTGGACCCATCCTCGTTCAAAACAAGGTCACTTGATCAATTACATTATTTCCAGGAAGGCAGATTTGCAGGACGTATGTAGGGTGTGTGGTATCCGTGGAGCTGAATGCGGCACAGATCACTTTTTGGTATGCGGGAAGTTGAAGGTCTGTATAAGGAGGAAGTGTAGATTGGGTGGTGTTGGGATTCCCAGGCAGGTTGATGTGTCCAGGCTGGCTGATCCAAGTGTACGTGAAAAGCTTCGATCCGTAGTTAATTCTGCTGATTTTGATAGGTCGTGGGCGCATTTTAAAAATACAATCCATGAAATAAGTGTAGATGTTCTTGGCTTCCGCAAATCTAAACATCAGGATTGGTTTGATGACAATGATTCTGAAATTACTCAACTCTTAAGTGCTAAAAATGAGTTGCACCATAAGATGTTGTCTACCTCTCATGGAGGTCGAGAGTCCCTTCGACAGTCACTTAAAGCAAACAAGGATATTCTCCAAAAGTAACTCCGCCAAATGAAGAATCAGTAGTGGGCTAGACTCGCCAACCAAATCCAGATGGCTTTTGATTGTAAAGACCTCAAACGCATGTACCATTTGCTTAGAAAAGCTTTTGGTCCTCAAACACTATCTACATCTCCCCTACTCTCAAGTGATGGAATTGCCCTTATAAAGGATCCTAACAAGATTCTCCTTCGTTGGACCGAGCATTATTCTGCTCTCTTTGACAACCCCTCTAATGTTGATGAGGACGTCATCAATGAATTTTTATCACAGCAGAAGCTTATCCATGAAATGTCTGTGTTCCCATCTGAGAATGAAATTAGAGATGCAATCAAGGAAGTAAACGTTGGGAGGGCTCCAGGGCTTGATGGTATTCCTGTGGAAGTCCTCTTACATGGGGGTGATAAACTTGTTCATGAAATTCTTCATCTTATCACTGATGTCTGGAGAGGTGTTCCGTCCATCAGGATTGGGTTGATGCAATTTTATATCACTGTACAAGGGAAAGGGGCCCAGGACAAACTGTGGAAGTTATCGTGGGATAAGTTTGTTGGAAGCAGTTGGCAAAGTATTTTCCAGAGTTCTACTCAATAGATTGTTAAAGTATATTTGTCCATCCATCATTCAAGAAAACCAAAGTGGCTTTCGTCCGGGCAGAGGAACCATGGACATGATCTTCTCTGCTCAGCAGTTGCAGGAGAAATATACTGAACACCGTGTTCTACTTTATCAGGTTTATTGTTTATTTGATTAAGGCTTTTGATATGGTGAAAAGAAGTGCCCTTTGAATAATTCTGGGGAGGTTGGGATGCCCACCTCAATTTCTACGATTACTCAGGGAGCTCCACACTAATATGAAGGCTCGGCTGAACTTCAACAGATGCCTGTCGGAACCCATATCGGTTGACAATGGTGTGAAGCAGGGTGATATCCTAGCACCTACACTTTTTTGAATTTATTTTGCAACTATGTTATCGTATGCCTTTAGGGAATGTTCTCAAGGTGTTTGTTTGCGTTTCAGAACCACAGGTAGGGTCTTTGATCTTCGTCGTTTTCATGCTTCTACAAGGACCTTTCAGCACCTGGTTCGTGAATTGCTATATGTAGATGATACCGATCTCGTGGCCTATTGTGAGAGGGATATGCAGAGTATCATGGATCTGTTTTCGGGGGCCTGTGCGTCTTTTGGGCTTACTATTAGTCTTAAAAAGACTAAGGCCATGTTCCCACCTCCACCCGGTAGTTTGTATGTGGAACCAAATATTTTTGTCAACAACCAGAGACTTGCCGTGGTTGACACATTTGTGTATTTGTGTAGTACTCTCGCCAGAGATGGAACCCTGGATGCTGAGGTCAACTATAGGATACAGCGTGCCACTAAGGCTTTTGGTGGCTTAGAGAAGCGAGTATAGTCTGACAGGGGTATAACTATTCATACAAAGATCAGTATCTATCAATTTTGTATTTTACCATCCCTGCTTTACGCTTCTGAGGCCTAGACAACTTATGGTAGACACATAAAAGTCATGGAGAGAGTGCACCAGAAATTCCTGAGACACATTCTGGGCATCAGATGGAGCACTTTTATATCTGATGTGGATGTTCTCATGCAAGCTGATGTATCTTGTATCGAGAAGTTGATTATACGCAACCAGATGAGGTGGGCTGGACATCTGACAAGGATAGACGACGATAGATTGCCAAAGCACCTGTTCTATGGTGAAATTATACAAGGAAAGCATCCACAACATAAACCGAGGAAATGCTGTAAGGATAACATCAAAGATAATCTTAAAGCTCTTGGTATTGACGTGTTCAGTTGGGAAAGTGCTTCCAATGATCGTAAAAAGTGGCGCTCCTTGGTCTGTCATGGCTGTGATAGTTTTGAGAAGAAAAAATATGAGCATGCAAAAATGAAGCGTGATATCTGGAACAAAAATCTGTCAGATATATCAGGTCTGTTGGAGAATTTCATGCAGAACCACACCTGTGATTTATGCGGTAAAATGACTTTATCCGGAGCTGGCCTGGCTAGCCACAAGCGTTCACATCTTTCTTTGATGGGGTAAACTTTGCAGGGCACAGATGTCCTGTTTGCTCTGTGGTCTGTAAATCGAGTGGAGGCCTGAAGCGTCATATGAGCGTCCACAGTAGAGCAGCACCAGTTGGCATCCTTCAATCTCAGTTTAAGTGTGACCTTTGCAACAGACTGTGTAAGAGCAGTGCTGGTCTGAAGAGTCACCTTCGTTCGCACAGAAAATAGGAATTGATGCATTCTTGATCACATCTCCACATATATATCTGTGTGTGTGTAAGTGTATATATGTGTACATAATTATGAAAAAAATATTTTCAAAAGTACATGAAAATGATTGAGTAATCAACAATAAAGCAAGGGAAAGATGGTTTTCTTCAGCCAAGAAGTGACAATCACCATCACATATATATATATATATACATGATGTATAATGTATGTATATATATATATATATGTTTTTGTCAGGTCATGTCATATGCTACTAGTACCATGTAACCCAGTACTACCTGCTTCATGGTCGGGTCACCAGTGACTAAACTGGTTCCCCAACCAGACTTGTTTGGTGAGGAGGGTGGCTAGTCTCCCTGAAGGATTAAAAACAAGACCTTCCAACGGGCGAATGAACTCTTTTTCTGGGTCAACGGCCAACTAGCACATTGTATATTTGTGTGTGTGTGTGTGTGTGTGTGTGTGTGTGTATATGTGTATTGGGGTGGAGAGGGCTCCCGTAAGCCGCGGTGAAGGCAACCTTTCTAGGAGAAGCAAATCTCTGATTTAAAAAACAAAGCAGGAGACCAGTACCCGCATTAAGCTGGTCTGCAGTTTAATTTGTTGCTGGCTATCTTGCTCTTGCTTGCTGCTGGATCTCAACATTTTTAACCGAGAGAGAGACTTAGCTGTCGTACAAAGCTAAGACTCTGTAACATCATCTTTGTATAGATACTCCCTCAGGCATTTGGGCTCATGGATTTTAAATGTCTGAGGGAGTGGCACTCGTCTGACAAGACGTTGCAATCATCATATAAAATGTATGTATATATATAATTATATAATGTATGTGTATATATATATATATATATATATATATGTATAATGTATGTATATATATAATGTATGTATATATATATATAATGTATGTATATATATATATAATGTATATATTTAAATAAGGGGGTAGTCATCAACAATGTGTATTTTTTAACATTATTTTATTATTCCGTGTCTTGGTTTTTCATTGAGAATTATGTTTGGATCATTGTAATAATGTTTTTAAGTCATTGAAATCGTTTACGTACGTTTCAGACGGTCTGATGCTTCTTCTTCAGAAATTATTTTCAAATGTGTAAAAATGGCGATTTTCGTTAGTTTGAAGTTTTTCCAATGGGTGGAGGCTTGTAAGTGTTTATTATACATAGGTATGCTTTTTTTTTCTTTTTTTTTTTTTTTTTTTTGGTTTGTCCAGGGAGATTTTGACCTGGCTGTAGTCAGTCAGTCGCTATTTCTTTCTGCTAATGTGTTTTTTCTTTTCCTTTAGGGTGGGGTAAGGTGTGTGTGTGTGTGTGTGTGTGTGCGCGTGTGTGTGTTTGCTTTTATTGGTTTGGGAATGTGTATGTTGTTTTATAGTATTTTGGGGTTATTTGCTTTCTTGGGAAGGCGGCTGTGGTCCGAGGTCGTTACTAATGTGTATGAGTGGGGAGGGGGGACTGGCTCTTCTGAAGTAAGGGTAGGGGTGCTTTCATTCTATTTTGATATTTATTTTTTGGATTCTTGGATTTTAATATTGTGATTTTTTTCGTTTTAGTCTTATATTATGTTTGTTTAGAAAGAGGGGTGTATTTAAAATAGGGGATTTTTTAATGTTTCTATTTATTTGTCTCCCCATGTGGGTATGGCTAGACCCAGGATCGGTTCCTAGTGTGGGGAAGATTTTGTTCCCCAGAGGGGGGGCATTGGGGGGTGTAGGTATGGGAGAGGGATGATAGAAGGGAAGATAGTCGTTTCAGTCATGAGGGGGTTCTCCTCCCCTGATTGAGGAGGGAACGAGGTGTTGGAACAGATATTATACTACGGTTCTAGATGTCTCCTAGTGTTGTTGGTTTCGAGGTTCAGTAGGGTTGGTATTGTTCAGTGTGTTGTATTAAAGATAGGGGTGTTATGTCTGTGTGTGGTTGTATGCGCGCACGTGTGTGTGTTTTAATGTGTCGGTTCTGATTTGTGTGTGGGTGTGTGTATGTGTATAGGTGTGCATGCGAGTGTAACTTGCATTTCATGTTTTTGTGTGATGGTATTAGGTTCTGTTCAGTTCAGGAGTGAATTTGGTGATGAAGTTTTTTTCCTGTGTAAGTAAATAAAAATAATTGTCTGTTTGGAAGATTGGCATTATTTTGAAGCTGTTTCCACTGCATGTGTGTACGTGTTTTGAAACATAGAGGTGTCTG
>NC_136509.1:70335152-70337652 GCF_053919585.1 Euprymna scolopes
AAAAATACAATCCATGAAATAAGTGTAGATGTTCTTGGCTTCCGCAAATCTAAACATCAGGATTGGTTTGATGACAATGATTCTGAAATTACTCAACTCTTAAGTGCTAAAAATGAGTTGCACCATAAGATGTTGTCTACCTCTCATGGAGGTCGAGAGTCCCTTCGACAGTCACTTAAAGCAAACAAGGATATTCTCCAAAAGTAACTCCGCCAAATGAAGAATCAGTAGTGGGCTAGACTCGCCAACCAAATCCAGATGGCTTTTGATTGTAAAGACCTCAAACGCATGTACCATTTGCTTAGAAAAGCTTTTGGTCCTCAAACACTATCTACATCTCCCCTACTCTCAAGTGATGGAATTGCCCTTATAAAGGATCCTAACAAGATTCTCCTTCGTTGGACCGAGCATTATTCTGCTCTCTTTGACAACCCCTCTAATGTTGATGAGGACGTCATCAATGAATTTTTATCACAGCAGAAGCTTATCCATGAAATGTCTGTGTTCCCATCTGAGAATGAAATTAGAGATGCAATCAAGGAAGTAAACGTTGGGAGGGCTCCAGGGCTTGATGGTATTCCTGTGGAAGTCCTCTTACATGGGGGTGATAAACTTGTTCATGAAATTCTTCATCTTATCACTGATGTCTGGAGAGGTGTTCCGTCCATCAGGATTGGGTTGATGCAATTTTATATCACTGTACAAGGGAAAGGGGCCCAGGACAAACTGTGGAAGTTATCGTGGGATAAGTTTGTTGGAAGCAGTTGGCAAAGTATTTTCCAGAGTTCTACTCAATAGATTGTTAAAGTATATTTGTCCATCCATCATTCAAGAAAACCAAAGTGGCTTTCGTCCGGGCAGAGGAACCATGGACATGATCTTCTCTGCTCAGCAGTTGCAGGAGAAATATACTGAACACCGTGTTCTACTTTATCAGGTTTATTGTTTATTTGATTAAGGCTTTTGATATGGTGAAAAGAAGTGCCCTTTGAATAATTCTGGGGAGGTTGGGATGCCCACCTCAATTTCTACGATTACTCAGGGAGCTCCACACTAATATGAAGGCTCGGCTGAACTTCAACAGATGCCTGTCGGAACCCATATCGGTTGACAATGGTGTGAAGCAGGGTGATATCCTAGCACCTACACTTTTTTGAATTTATTTTGCAACTATGTTATCGTATGCCTTTAGGGAATGTTCTCAAGGTGTTTGTTTGCGTTTCAGAACCACAGGTAGGGTCTTTGATCTTCGTCGTTTTCATGCTTCTACAAGGACCTTTCAGCACCTGGTTCGTGAATTGCTATATGTAGATGATACCGATCTCGTGGCCTATTGTGAGAGGGATATGCAGAGTATCATGGATCTGTTTTCGGGGGCCTGTGCGTCTTTTGGGCTTACTATTAGTCTTAAAAAGACTAAGGCCATGTTCCCACCTCCACCCGGTAGTTTGTATGTGGAACCAAATATTTTTGTCAACAACCAGAGACTTGCCGTGGTTGACACATTTGTGTATTTGTGTAGTACTCTCGCCAGAGATGGAACCCTGGATGCTGAGGTCAACTATAGGATACAGCGTGCCACTAAGGCTTTTGGTGGCTTAGAGAAGCGAGTATAGTCTGACAGGGGTATAACTATTCATACAAAGATCAGTATCTATCAATTTTGTATTTTACCATCCCTGCTTTACGCTTCTGAGGCCTAGACAACTTATGGTAGACACATAAAAGTCATGGAGAGAGTGCACCAGAAATTCCTGAGACACATTCTGGGCATCAGATGGAGCACTTTTATATCTGATGTGGATGTTCTCATGCAAGCTGATGTATCTTGTATCGAGAAGTTGATTATACGCAACCAGATGAGGTGGGCTGGACATCTGACAAGGATAGACGACGATAGATTGCCAAAGCACCTGTTCTATGGTGAAATTATACAAGGAAAGCATCCACAACATAAACCGAGGAAATGCTGTAAGGATAACATCAAAGATAATCTTAAAGCTCTTGGTATTGACGTGTTCAGTTGGGAAAGTGCTTCCAATGATCGTAAAAAGTGGCGCTCCTTGGTCTGTCATGGCTGTGATAGTTTTGAGAAGAAAAAATATGAGCATGCAAAAATGAAGCGTGATATCTGGAACAAAAATCTGTCAGATATATCAGGTCTGTTGGAGAATTTCATGCAGAACCACACCTGTGATTTATGCGGTAAAATGACTTTATCCGGAGCTGGCCTGGCTAGCCACAAGCGTTCACATCTTTCTTTGATGGGGTAAACTTTGCAGGGCACAGATGTCCTGTTTGCTCTGTGGTCTGTAAATCGAGTGGAGGCCTGAAGCGTCATATGAGCGTCCACAGTAGAGCAGCACCAGTTGGCATCCTTCAATCTCAGTTTAAGTGTGACCTTTGCAACAGACTGTGTAAGAGCAGTGCTGGTCTGAAGAGTCACCTTCGTTCGCACAGAAAATAGGAATTGATGCATTCTTGATCACATCTCCACATA